>NC_091299.1:34721722-34759222 GCF_038502225.1 Cherax quadricarinatus
AAGCTTAGCGTTCAGAGTGGATCTTTGCGGTACTTAGAACATTGTGACAATGGTCCTTTGAGGAGTATCAGAGCGCTAACAGAGATGACAATGACAACAGGGAACTCAACGACGATGACGAGACCTTCACCAGCCAACCTTGAACAAGTGCTTGAAGGGCCCATGGAGGCTTATTTATGGTGAGTGTGCTGGAAAGGAGAACATAGACTAGTTGATACCTTGGGAGTGTGTGTGTGTGTGTGTGTGTGTGTGTGTGTGTGTGTGTGTATGTGTGTGTGTGTGTGTGTGTGTGTGTGTGTGCTTCATGTGGTTCAACTGTTGTCAGCTTCCGTGAGAGTAACTACTATCGTGTACCGTGTACTTCTATCATGTACCGTGTGCTACTATCATGTACCGTGTACATGTGTGTGTTGCATGCGTTGTGTGTGTTGCTTGTGTTGTATGTGTTGCATGTGTTGTGTGTGTTGCATGTGTTTCATGTGTTGTGTATGTTGCATGTGTTGCATGCGTTGCATGCGTTGTATGTGTTGTATGTGTTGCTTGTCTTGTGTGTGTTGCATGTGCTATATGTGTTGCATGTGCTGTATCTGTTGCATATGTTGTATGTGTTGCATGTGTTGTGTGTGTTGCATATGTTGCATGTGTTACATGTGTTGTATGTGTTGCATGTGTTGTATGTGTTATATGTGCTGTATGTATTGCATGTGTTGTATATGTTGCATATGTTGTGTGTTGCATGTGCTGTATGTGTTGCATGTGTTGCACGTGCTGTATGTGTTGCATGTGTTGCATGTGTTTTGTGTGTGTTGCATGTGTTTTATGTGTTGTGTGTGTTGTATGTGTTGTGTGTGTTGCATGTGTTGTGTGTGTTGCATGTGTTGTGTGTGTTGCATGTGTTTTATGTGCTGCATGTGTTGTGTGTGTTGCAGGTGTTGTATGTGTTGCATGTGTTGTGTGTGTTGCATGTGTTGTATGTGTTGCATGTGTTGTATGTGTTGCATGTGTTGTATGTGTTGCATGTGTTGTATATGTTGCATGTGTTATGTGTGTTGCATGTGTTGTATGTGCTGCATGTGCTGTGTGTGTTGCATGTGTTGTATGTGTTGCATTTATTGTATGTGTTGCATGTGTTGTGTGTATTGCATGTGTTGTGTGTGTTGCATGTGTTGTGTGTGTTGCATGTGTTGTGTGTGTTGCATGTGTTGTGTGTGTTGCATGTGTTGTGTGTGTTGCATGTGTTGTGTGTGTTGCATGTGTTGTATGTGCTGCATGTGTTGTGTGTGTTGCATGTGTTGTGTGTGTTGCATGTGTTGTGTGTGTTGCATGTGTTGCATGTGTTATATGTGTTGCATGTGTTGTATGTGCTGCATGTGTTGTATATGCTGCATTTGTTGCATGTGTTGCATGTGTTGTATGTGTTGCATGTGTTGTGTGTGTTGCATGTATTGTATGTGTTGCATGTGTTTTATGTGCTGCATGTGTTGTATGTGCTGCATGTGTTGTATGTGTTGCATGTGTTGTATGTATTGCATGTTTTTGTGTGTGTTGCATGTGTTGTGTGTGTTGCATGTGTTGTATGTGTTGCATGTGTTGTGTGTGTTGCATGTGTTGTATGTGTTGCATGTGTTGTATGTGCTGCATGTGTTGTATGTGTTGCATGTGTTGTATGTATTGCATGTTTTTGTGTGTGTTGCATGTGTTGTGTGTGTTGCATGTGTTGTATGTGCTGCATGTGTTGTATGTGTTGCATGTGTTGTATGTATTGCATGTTTTTGTGTGTGTTGCATGTGTTGTGTGTGTTGCATGTGTTGTATGTGTTGCATGTGTTGTGTGTGTTGCATGTGTTGTATGTGTTGCATGTGTTGTATGTGCTGCATGTGTTGTATGTGTTGCATGTGTTGTATGTATTGCATGTTTTTGTGTGTGTTGCATGTGTTGTGTGTGTTGCATGTGTTGTGTGTGTTGCATGTGTTGTATGTGCTGCATGTGTTGTGTGTGTTGCATGTGTTGTGTGTGTTGCATGTGTTGTGTGTGTTGCATGTGTTGTATGTGTTGCATGTGTTGTGTGTGTTGCATGTGTTGTGTGTGTTGCATGTGTTGTGTGTGTTGCATGTGTTGTATGTGTTGCATGTGTTGTGTGTGTTGCATGTGTTGTGTGTGTTGCATGTGTTGTATGTGCTGCATGTGTTGTGTGTGTTGCATGTGTTGTATGTGTTGTATGTATTGCATGTGTTGCATGTGTTTTATGTGCTGCATGTGTTGTATGTGCTGCATGTGTTGTATGTGTTGCATGTGTTGTGTGTGTTGCATGTATTGTATGTGTTGCATGTGTTTTATGTGCTACATGTGTTGTATGTGCTGCATGTGTTGTATGTGTTGCATGTGTTGTATGTATTGCATGTTTTTGTGTGTTGCATGTGTTGTGTGTGTTGCATGTGTTGTATGTGTTGCATGTGTTGTGTGTGTTGCATGTGTTGTGTGTGTTGCATGTGTTGTATGTGCTGCATGTGTTGTGTGTGTTGCATGTGTTGTGTGTGTTGCATGTGTTGTATGTGTTGCATGTGTTGTGTGTGTTGCATGTGTTGTGTGTGTTGCATGTGTTGTATGTGCTGCATGTGTTGTGTGTGTTGTATGTGTTGTATGTGTTGTATGTGTTGTGTGTGTTGCATGTGTTGTGTGTGTTGCATGTGTTGTGTGTGTTGCATGTGTTGTGTGTGTTGCATGTGTTGTATGTGCTGCATGTGTTGTGTGTGTTGCATGTGTTGTGTGTGTTGCATGTGTTGTATGTGTTGCATGTGTTGTGTGTGTTGCATGTGTTGTGTGTGTTGCATGTGTTGTATGTGCTGCATGTGTTGTATATGTTGCATGTGTTGTAGATGTTGCATGTGTTGTAGATGTTGCATGTGTTGTATATGTTGCATGTGTTGTAGATGTTGCATGTGTTGTATATGTTGCATGTGTTGTAGATGTTGCATGTGTTGTAGATGTTGCATGTGTTGTATATGTTGCATGTGCTGTGTGTGTTGCATGTGTTGTATGTGTTGCATTTATTGTATGTGTTGCATGTGTTGTGTGTATTGCATGTGTTGTGTGTGTTGCATGTGTTGTGTGTGTTGCATGTGTTGTGTGTGTTGCATGTGTTGTGTGTGTTGCATGTGTTGTGTGTGTTGCATGTGTTGTGTGTGTTGCATGTGTTGTATGTGCTGCATGTGTTGTGTGTGTTGCATGTGTTGTGTGTGTTGCATGTGTTGTGTGTGTTGCATGTGTTGCATGTGTTATATGTGTTGCATGTGTTGTATGTGCTGCATGTGTTGTATATGCTGCATTTGTTGCATGTGTTGCATGTGTTGTATGTGTTGCATGTGTTGTGTGTGTTGCATGTATTGTATGTGTTGCATGTGTTTTATGTGCTGCATGTGTTGTATGTGCTGCATGTGTTGTATGTGTTGCATGTGTTGTATGTATTGCATGTTTTTGTGTGTGTTGCATGTGTTGTGTGTGTTGCATGTGTTGTATGTGTTGCATGTGTTGTGTGTGTTGCATGTGTTGTATGTGTTGCATGTGTTGTATGTGCTGCATGTGTTGTATGTGTTGCATGTGTTGTATGTATTGCATGTTTTTGTGTGTGTTGCATGTGTTGTGTGTGTTGCATGTGTTGTATGTGCTGCATGTGTTGTATGTGTTGCATGTGTTGTATGTATTGCATGTTTTTGTGTGTGTTGCATGTGTTGTGTGTGTTGCATGTGTTGTATGTGTTGCATGTGTTGTGTGTGTTGCATGTGTTGTATGTGTTGCATGTGTTGTATGTGCTGCATGTGTTGTATGTGTTGCATGTGTTGTATGTATTGCATGTTTTTGTGTGTGTTGCATGTGTTGTGTGTGTTGCATGTGTTGTGTGTGTTGCATGTGTTGTATGTGCTGCATGTGTTGTGTGTGTTGCATGTGTTGTGTGTGTTGCATGTGTTGTGTGTGTTGCATGTGTTGTATATGTTGCATGTGTTGTGTGTGTTGCATGTGTTGTGTGTGTTGCATGTGTTGTGTGTGTTGCATGTGTTGTATGTGTTGCATGTGTTGTGTGTGTTGCATGTGTTGTGTGTGTTGCATGTGTTGTATGTGCTGCATGTGTTGTGTGTGTTGCATGTGTTGTATGTGTTGTATGTATTGCATGTGTTGCATGTGTTTTATGTGCTGCATGTGTTGTATGTGCTGCATGTGTTGTATGTGTTGCATGTGTTGTGTGTGTTGCATGTATTGTATGTGTTGCATGTGTTTTATGTGCTACATGTGTTGTATGTGCTGCATGTGTTGTATGTGTTGCATGTGTTGTATGTATTGCATGTTTTTGTGTGTTGCATGTGTTGTGTGTGTTGCATGTGTTGTATGTGTTGCATGTGTTGTGTGTGTTGCATGTGTTGTGTGTGTTGCATGTGTTGTATGTGCTGCATGTGTTGTGTGTGTTGCATGTGTTGTGTGTGTTGCATGTGTTGTATGTGTTGCATGTGTTGTGTGTGTTGCATGTGTTGTGTGTGTTGCATGTGTTGTATGTGCTGCATGTGTTGTGTGTGTTGTATGTGTTGTATGTGTTGTATGTGTTGTGTGTGTTGCATGTGTTGTGTGTGTTGCATGTGTTGTATGTGCTGCATGTGTTGTGTGTGTTGCATGTGTTGTGTGTGTTGCATGTGTTGTATGTGTTGCATGTGTTGTGTGTGTTGCATGTGTTGTGTGTGTTGCATGTGTTGTATGTGCTGCATGTGTTGTGTGTGTTGCATGTGTTGTGTGTGTTGCATGTGTTGTATGTGTTGCATGTGTTGTGTGTGTTGCATGTGTTGTGTGTGTTGCATGTGTTGTATGTGCTGCATGTGTTGTGTGTGTTGTATGTGTTGTATGTGTTGTATGTGTTGCATTGTCTGCAATTGTGAAATCAACCAACCCACTTTTAATTAGAGTGTTCCACACCCCTGAAAAATAAGTCTAATGGACATGTGCCATTTTTTCATATATTTGTTAATGGTTCAGAACCGTCTAAAGAATATTTTTACGCTTCGCTAAAACTCGGCGAATATTGAAAAAATAATGATTCACTTTTTTTTTTTCTCAAAATATAACCTATCTCATACTACTGCAATTTTTTTTTTCATAATTTCATCGTTATAAAACTAAAAAAAAAAATAATAAAAACTCCTATAGAAAATAACGATTAATTTTTCGCAGAAAAATGAACAAAGGTTTTATAAAACCTTCAACGACAGGCGGTGAAAAAATGAAACAATATGCAAATATGTGGAATATGAATAGTAAAGGGCGGCTACTGTCCCAGAGGTGAAATGGAACAATCCACAAAGTTTCGTTCAGCGAAAACATACGCGTGTTGAACAATGGGTTTCGTAGCGTATATAAATGTGTGTGTGTGTGTGTGTACTCTCCTAGTTGTGGTTGCAGGGGTCGAGTCACAACTCCTAGCCCCGCCTCTTCACCTGGTAGTTACTCGGTCACTCTTCCCGCTCCGTGAGCTTTATCATACCTCTTCTTAAAGCTATGTATGGATTCTGCCTCCACTACATCACTACCCAGGCTATTCCACTTCCTGACAACTCTGTGATTGGAGAAATATTTCCTAACATCACTGTGATTCATCTGAGTTTTCAACTTCCAATTGTGACCCCTTGTTGCTGTGTTCCATCTCTGGAACATCCTGTCTTTGTCCACCTTGTCATTTCCTCTCAGTATTTTATGTCATTATCATATCACCTCTATCTTCTGTCTTGCAGTATCGTTAGGTCGATTTCCAGTAACCTCTCCTTGTAGGACATGCCCCTTAACTCCGGAACTAGTCTTGTTGCAAAACTTTGCACTTTGGCTAGGTGTGGGTTTCAGTCTTATGCTGCATACTCTAATACAGGCCTGACATGCACGGCGTACAGGGCTCTGAGTGATTCCTTATTGAGATGTCGGTATACTATTCTTAGGTTTGCTAGGCGCCCGTATGCTGCAGCAGTTATTTGGTTAATGTGCGCCTCAGGAAATGTGTCCAGTGTTATACTCACTCGAAGAGCCTTTTCCTTGAGTGAGGTTTGTAGTCTCTGTCCCTCCAGATTGTACTCCGTCTGCGATCTACTTTGTCCTTCCCAATCATCATGACTTTGCACTTGGTGAGGTTGAACTCGAGGAACCAGTTTCTGGACCAGGCCTGCAGCATGTCCAGATCCCTTCGTAGCTGTGCCTGGCTCTCGTCCGATTGAATTCTTCTTATCAACTTCACATCATCTGCAAACAGGGACACACCGGTCCTAGGACTGACCCCTGTGGAACCCGCTCGTCACAGGCGCCCACTCTGACACTTCGTCACGTACCATGACCCGCTGATGTCTTCCCGACAGGTATTCCCTAATCCACTGCAGGGCCTTCCCTTATATGCTAATCTCTTGTGTGGAACAGTGTCAAAAGCCTTCTTACAGTCCAAGAAAACGCAATCTGCCCACCCCTCTCCCCCTCTTGTCTTACTGCTGTCACCCTGTCATAGAACTCCAGTAGGTTTGTAACAGAGGATTTCCCATCCCTGAAACCGTGCTGACTGTCGCTGATAAGCTCATTCCTTTCTAGGTGCTCCACCACTCTTCTGATAATCTACTCCATGACTTTGCATACTATACATGGCAGTGACACTGGTCTGTAGTTTAATGCTTCGTGTTTGTCTCCTTTTTTTTTTAAATTGGGACTACATTTGTTGTCTTCCATACCTCAGGTAGTTGCACTGTTTCGATAAATATGTTGAATACTGATGTTAGTGGCACACATAGCGCCTCTGCTCCCTCTCTCTCAGGACACATGGAGAGATGTTATCTGGACCCATCACCTTTGAGGTATCTAGCTCACTTAGCTGCCTCTACACTTCTATCTAGGTTGTATGTATTGTGTCCAACACTTGATGGTGTACCTCACCTCTCTGTCCTTCTGGTGTCCCTTCTGTATCTTCTGTGAACACTTCTTTGAATATCATGATGAGCTCCTCACATACTTCTCGTTCGTTTCTTGTGATCTCTCCTCTTTCCTTCCTCAGCCACATTACCTGGTCCTTGACTGTTGTTTTCCTCATGATGTGCTGTACAAAAGCTTCGTGTCAAATTTGGCTTTCGCTGCTATGTGATTTTCGTATTGTCGTTGGGCCTCCCGTCTTACTAGTACATATTCATTTCTGGCTTTACGGTTGCTCTCCTTATTCCCCTGGGTCCTTTGCCTTCTATACTTCTTCTATTCTCTAGGACACTTGGTTTTGGCCTCTCTTCACCTTCGAGTGAACGAAGGGCACATCCTGGCCTTCTCGTTATTTCTGTTACCCTTGGGTACAAACCTCTCCTCAGCTTCCTTGCATATTGTTGTTACATATTCCATCATCTCATTTACTGACTTCCCTGCTAGTTCTGTCCCACTGAACCTCGTGCAAGAAATTCATCATGCCTGTGTAGTCCCCTCTCTTGTAGTGTCTATGTGTATGCGTGTATGTATGTGTGTATTTGTGTGTGTGTGTGTGTGTGTGTGTGTGTGTGTGTGTGTGTGTGTGTGTGTGTGTGTACTCATCTAGTTACTCACCTAGTTGAGGTTGCAGGGGTCGAGTCCCAGCTCCTGGCCCCGCCTCTTCACTGGTCGCTACTAAGTCACTCTTCCTGAACCGTGAGCTTTATCATACCTCTGCTCAAAGCTATGTATGGATTCTGCCTCCACTACATCGCTTCCCATGTGTGTGTGTGTGTTGTGTCTGTGTGTGTGTGTGATTTGCTACTTTATCTGTGGTTCCATGGATTGAGCCTCAGCTCCTGGCCCCACCTGTTAACTTGCCGCTTGCTAAATTTACTCCCTCCTAGCTTCGTGGGCCCTGTCATACTTTCTCTTAAAACTATGTATGGAATCTGTCTCATCTATTTCTTCGTTACTCCTCAAGAGAGGTTCCTGGAGTGGTGACCTGGAGGGGCTCTTGATCCAAGAGATTGGACCTGTTCTTTTGAATTAAACACAACTGCCTCCCATTTCTAAGGCGCTGTATAACTGTAAGGGTTTAACGCTTTCCTTATAAAACTCCAGAAGGTTTTGCGATATAATTTATGTGGCAAACTTCTCTTCATGTGCTCCACCATTTCTTGTCTCTTATTTAATGGTTTATGTTTCTCTCTGATCTACAGTATTGTAATTATATTCACACTGTTTTTCTAAACTTTGACAAGCGCTTTGTATCTATTGATCTGATGTAAATTTTAGCTAGTGTTGCTGACACTTCTTAGCTCTCTCATAGCATCCATGGCGACACCCTCTCAGAGAATAATCTTAATTTTTAAATGGGTGGATCGGTAAGCCAGTGGAAGGCCTCGGTCATATGCCTGAAACCTCCAGTGTTGGATCATCATATGACTAAGACCTGCGTCAGGAAACAATTGTCCTTTTCCTGACGAATCTTACCTAACCTAAACCTAACCCTCTCAGATCCTATTGCCTTTGATGTATCCAGCTCACTCAAAAGTTTGTCCCCTTCTTTTATGTTGCGTGCGGGATGTCCAGCACCTGTTTGTGTGCCTTTTCTCTTCGATTCACTGGTATTGCCCCTGTTTGTTTTTTTCTCTCTGCATCTTTGGTTGAACCACGGGCTCTCTTTGTTCTTTCTATTATATCTTCTGGACTTGAAATTCTTGTTTGCCTCACGGCACTTTCCGGTTGGGCTCACCATCATCTCAGTCGTAGACGTTTCTTCCAGTTCCCACTTCCATGCTGTTGAAATCAGGAATTTTCTCTGTTTTACTTCCTCCACTTGCCGTTTTCCTCTCATGATTATTTCCACAACGTACTCGAAATTCAGGATTCCATGGGCACTAGCACCCAAGGGTTTACCATATTCTGCCTCATCTATACCAGACGCACCTATGGTAAGTACTAGTTCCAGTATTGCTAGCTGAACTCTCTCTCGGTCTCTTGTTGTGTACTTTACACAGTAAGACAAAGTTGTCCATCTCTGCCTTCATTCTCATAGCCATCATTTTCCTCACTACGAGATAGACTCCAGGTTTCTGGTCCCCCAGAGAGCTGGAGTCTGTCTCTTAGTGAGGGAAATCGCCCCTGATTCGTAGCTTTGACTTATGAGCTCTGTGTTGTTACTCCTGCTGTGGTGTCCACCACTCCTTTGTTATCTTTACACGCATGTATTTTCTCCTACTGTTTAGTGGTGGGTTGTAGACCATTGCCACTGCTTTTTTGGGTCCCCTGTCATCATTTGTTCCCCTTGTGTATTCATTCGTCTCATCATTTGGTGTGTGTGTGTGTGTGTGTGTGTGTGTGTGTGTGTGTGTGTGTGTGTGTGTGTGTGTGTGTGTGTGTGTGTGTGTGTGTGTCTGTGTCTGTGTGTGTGCGTATGTATGCCTGAGTGTGTGTGCGTTCACCTACTTGTGGATTCTGAAGTCGAGTCTCAGTTCCTTCCCCCTGCCTCTCAAATCACCTGCTATAGTATTTACTCTCTCCTGGCTTCGTTATCTCGATCATGCCTGTTCTTGAAACTG
Source organism: Cherax quadricarinatus (assembly GCF_038502225.1). Classification (NCBI taxonomy): domain Eukaryota; kingdom Metazoa; phylum Arthropoda; class Malacostraca; order Decapoda; family Parastacidae; genus Cherax; species Cherax quadricarinatus. The sequence continues at coordinate 34,731,259 of NC_091299.1, forward strand.
TGTATATATATAACGACCACTCAGAGGCTGAAGAAATACTTCTCGATATCCTTTTAGTCATCTCTGTATTTAATATCCTGTTCATCACCTCGCGAACAATCTAAATGATGTCTTGTCAATGCCTCTGAGTACTTTGTATCTCATTATCATGTCTCCCCTTGATTATCTGTCAACTTACGTCACCAAGTTTAGGTTCTTTAGTCACTTCTCAAATAATAATAATAATAATAATAATAATAATAATAATAATAATAATAATAATAATAATAATAATAATAATAATAAATATAATAATAATAATAATATGAATATGACTACTCGTTTTTAATACATTTAATATACAACAGAAAATAAGAATGTATTGTCAGTAGCTTCTCTCTCTCTCCTTCTCTATCTATCTATTTATCTATCTCTCTCTCTCTCTCTCTCTCTCTCTCTCTCTCTCTCTCTCTCTCTCTCTCTCTCTCTCTCTCTCTCTCTCTCTCTCTCTCTCAAGAAGTAGCAAAGCTTCGTTCACTGACTAGCAAATATTTGTACAATTCTCTCCCTGAGTTGCCTACCCGATGGGGCGCTCCTAAGTATACGGGCGAGAGAGAGAGAGAGAGAGAGAGAGAGAGAGAGAGAGAGAGAGAGAGAGAGAGAGAGAGAGAGAGAGAGAGAGAGAGAGAGAGTGTTAACGCCTGTCTGGTTTCGTCGCCTCGAGGAATGCAATTTGGGACTGTGTCCCTTGTGTTGCTCTGTATACAGACACACACACACACACGCACACACACACACACACACACACACACACACACACACACACACACACACACACACACATACAAACCCTCCCCTCACACAAGATGTGGGTGAATATAGGTGTGTGTGTGTGTGTGTCTGCGTTGGTGTGCTTGTGTCTGGTGTTGGGTGGGTGTGTCTGGGTGTGTGTCTGGGAGACTGTATTTGGATGACTGTCTGGTTGGGTGTTTCTTGATCTAGATGGGTGGTATGCCTCTGGGTGGGTGGGTGTTGATGTACCTGGGTGGATGGGCGCGTGGGTTTGAATAGGTGGCGCGTGTGTGGGTGGTTGGGTGTCGCGTCTCTGGGTGGGTGGGCATGTAGTAGTAGGTAGGAGGGAGAGAGAAAACGGTAGGAGACAGTGACAGATAGGAGGTAAAAAGAAAGTGTTGGGTAGGGGAAACGAAAGTGGTGAGCATGAGGAGAAAAGAAAGTGGTGGGTAGGAAGGGAAAAGAAAATGGTGGGTAGGAGGGGAAAAGAAAGTGGTGGGTAGGAGAGGAAAAGTGGTGGTTAGGAGGGCAAAAGAAAGTGGTGGATAGGAGGGTGTTACGACTTAATCTTCACCGTAACAATAGGGGCACAAATAACTCCATTTTTTTTGTTAGTTTTATTTTATTACCAATCATTTAGCTTCATTGGTATTTGGTTAGTGAATTAAAATAACCACAAGCAATTATAAATGAAACACTATACAGCTAGAAACCCAATCTTACATTCAAATTCTCATTAACAGAGTATGATACAATAATTTCAATTAATAATCTACTCTTTTAGAAAGGTCTAGGGTAACGAAATAGTTATCTTTCATAAGTGACATGAATTACCAGACTAATGGCAAAGGCAAGACTTGGTATACAGTTTTAGTTTAAGCTAGGAGCTTTGGGTTGAAGACCCGTACCGAGTCAGAGCTAGGAGCTGACTGACTCACTCAACTACTTCATAGTCAGACTTCAGCTCTGCCAGAAGGCGACGCGTGGCGTCAATTCTAGAACCACCCATTTGGTCACTACAGTAGTGGTTACACATTCGTAATACCTAACCTAATAATAATATAATATAATATTATAGTTATAATAATCATGGGGAAAGATATAATATACAATATAATACAATGAGAGTACTTTTGATTCATACTGTACCCGATAATAATATATAGTCGAACCTGCTTTATCTAGCTAGTAATAAAGTGGTTCGCGATATATTATTACAGAACTTATTTTAACCAGGCCTTTTATTTTTGTATATAATGGAGTGAAGTAGGGGCGCGTAACACCTCCCCCCTCGTGACTGATGGTCGCCATTGACTTGTACTCTCTGTGGTGGGTAGCATCTGTCATAGTAGCAGAGGTTGTAACATAGACAGCAGTCCTACATCATCTCCAGCTTTCTCCACAACATAGATGGTCATAAAAGTACCGACTCATACTGTTAAAAATAAATGTATATTAATAAAATTTCAAGGCCTAGAGAGGGCATCAGCAATGAGATTATGTTTTCCTTTTATATGGGAAATGGTAATAGAGAAGGGTTGAATTCTCAAAGCCCAACGAAGTATTCTGGCATTCTTCGATTTCATAGAATTTATGAAGGTCAAAGGATTATGATCGGAGTACACCGATATCTGATGGGTAGAAGATCCTAAATATACATCAAAATTCTCTAGGCATACAACGAGAGCTAAGGCTTCTTTTTCTATAGTCGAATAATTAATTTGGTGTTTCTTTAACTTAGAAGAAAAATAAGAAACAGGTTGTAATAGGTCAGAATTTGGAGCCTTCTGTAACAATGCGGCTCCCAAAGCATACGCACTGGCATCTATTTGTAAGTGGAATGGTTTATTAAAATCAGGACTTAGCAATACTGGGGAAGAGGATAGTAATCTTTTTAAACGATTAAAAGCAATTTCACAGTCCTGAGTCCATGAAAACTTTGTTTTTGGACTTGTTAATTCAGTTAGGGGAAAAGCTACCTGTGCAAAATTCGGACAGAACCGACGGTAGTAACCGGCAACTCCTAAAAATCTTGATACGCTTTTCCTATCCTTAGGGGTAGGAAATTCTAAGAGGGCCTTTACTTTGGCGTTCAAAGGAGCGACTTCACCTTGTCCAATCCGAAATCCTAAGTATTTAATTTTCGTCTGGCCAAACTCACACTTGGACAAATTCACTGTAAAATTATGTTTACTTAAGGCGTCAAACAAGGCTTTAAGCTGTCTAAGGTGTTGGGGCCAACTGTCGCTGTATACGACTAAGTCGTCTAAGTAAGCTTCTACTCCGTCCAATCCGCCCGTAAGTATGTTCATAATACGCTGGAACGTAGAGGCCGCGTTACAGAAGCCGAAGGGCATAACGCAATACTTGTATAGGCCACCAGGTATCGTAAAAGCCGATATCTCTTGAGCTCTTGGTGACAACGGGACTTGGTAATACCCTCTTAACAAGTCCAATTTACTGATATACTTAGCTCTCGAGACCTTGTCTATTAAGTCGTCAATTCTGGGTATGGGAAACCCATCAGGCACTGTTACAGCATTGACTTTTCTAAAATCCGTGCACATACGGGAAGTCCCATCTGGTTTGGGGACTAGAATGCACGGGGATGCCCAAGGACTGTTACTTGGTTTTATCAACCCGTGTGAGAGTAAGAAGTTCACCTCTGCCTCTAGCTCACCTTGTTTCTTGGGACTCACTCTGTAGGGAGATTGCTTGATTGGAGTAGGTTCTCGGAGAGTAACATCGTGCACACCCAACGTACACGGTTTTGGGACGTCGTTGAACAGGTGGAGATTTGCCTTAATCAGGGATTTTATTTCGTGTCCTTTGTCCACTTCCAGATTTATCAGTAGAGAATTTAAATTCTTTAAGGCTGTCGAATTGTTCAGAAGAACTGGTATTCCTATCATTTCATCTGAACTTACTGGAACCCGTTCTTGGTTCAGAGGTGTTATAGTAGAAACTGGTGAAACGATTCCTGAATAGGGTTTAAGTTGGTTAATGTGATACGTCCGTTGTGAGTTCCTCTTCTTCGGCGTCCTTACCAAGTAGTTCACGTCACTTAGGCGCTTCACGATTTCTAAAGGACCTTCAAATTTGGGCTGTAGAGCATGTCCCTGATGAAATCGTTGAACCAGAACTTGATCTTTTGGTTCAAATGAACGAAGTTTAGTTCGACGATCGTATTCCTCCTTCATCTTACTCTGTGCTTGTCGTAAGTTTTCGGCGGCCAATTCTCTAGCTAGGCTCAGGCGTTCTTTCATTAAGGTAGGAGAGCTCCTAAAAGTCGGCGTTTCTTCCCCGGTCCAAGCTTCTTTGAGAACCTGTACTGGTCCTCTAATTTGATGCCCATATATTAACTCAAATGGCGAAAACTTCAAGTTGTCTTGTTCGCCTTCTCTTAGGGCAAACAAGAGTAGTGGAATACCTTCATCCCAATCTTTGGAATACTGTAAACAATAGGACCTCATCATAATCTTCAAAGTTTGATGAAACCTTTCCACCACGCCTTGTGATTGGGGTCGATAGGCCGTCGCGTAAACCGTCTTGACCCCTAACTGAGCCAAGGCTTCACGGAAAAATTTTGAAGTAAAATTCGACCCTTGATCCGATTGAACTTCTCTTGGAAATCCAAAGTGAGAGAAGAACTTAATCAGTGCTCTCACTATTAGGCGAGCATTAATCCTCCTGAGAGGAACTGCTTCCGGGTACCTGGTGACTGTGTCCATGATAGTGAACAGGAACTGGTTGCCCTGTCGAGTCTTGGGTAGCGGGCCGACACAGTCGATCACCAGACGTGAAAAGGGTTCGCCTGTTACTTGTATAGGGTTCAACGGCGCAGGTGGTGGATTATGTGCAGGTTTGCCTACTAGTTGACACACAGAACAGCTTTTTACATACCGTTCCACTTCTTCCTTCATTTTTGGCCATGTGAAGTGCTTAGCAATTTTTCTAAAAGTCTTCTTTTGTCCCAGATGTCCACCTTGAGGACTGTCATGAGCAAACTTACATGCTAAATTTCTAAACGGGGTAGGCAAGACCAGTAGATGATCACTTTTAAGAGATCCTAGTTTCTTTTTCAGTAAGTCCTTCTCCCAATAGTAAGAGCTGTCACTTTTAAGGGCTTCTTCTCCCAACACAGCAAGCTTCCTGAGGTCACTTAAGGAGGGGTCTATTTGGAGTTCTCTTACTAGATCCTCCTTCGAGAATAAATCTATTTCGGAAACCACCGACTTAGGAACTGGTATCGGTTCTGGGTGGATTGTTGGCTCTACACTCGAGCTTTCGTTGAATATGTCTCTTACTCCTACGTCGACGTCGTCCATGACTTCCTCCGATACCAACTGAGAACGCGACTGTTCGGTCATCGCCCGGGTTACTACGCTCAGAGGAAAGAGGGTAGGTTCCGTTCGTCGGGCTTCGATGACGTAATTTTCCTCGGTTGGATTTTCCATAACTATGGGCTCTTTCCATATTCCTTCTTCCGCTAAGTCGTTCCCAATCAATAAGTCTACGTCTTTTATGGGGAAGTTAGTTGGAGACACTCCGATTGACGTCCAGCCTGTAAAAATAGGAGTTTCAACATATAACTTGTACAGGGGTACTCGTGTAGTGGAGCCACCATAAGCTTCCAACAGAGCGTCGAAACCCGTATATGATCTGGCGGGGAATGATAACAGTCCTTCTCTTAATAATGTTAAGTAGGACCCCGTATCCCTAAAGGAATTTACTTGCAACAACTGGCTATCGGTAATTCCTACTTTGCTTTTGGAAAAGTAAGGACTCATAGCTCTTGACAAGTTTGACGATGATACCCATATTCTGCTTAGTCAACTAGGAGGATCTGTTCCTTTTCCTTGGGACAGAGCGTCTACTCTTGGCTCGGACTTCCTTGGATGAGTCGTAGAGGATATGATTTGTGTGGGCAATCTATAGGATGGACTCCTTCCCTGGTCCCTATCACGCTTAAAGCATTGTGATTTGAAATGTCCCAGCTTCGAACAGTACGAACATTTAATTTTTTCCCATGACCTATCTGGTCTATAGGATGGGCTCGATTGAATTTGGTGTTTTACTTCGGGTTTACTTGTTACACGGGAGTGAACGGGTTGGGTAGGTCGCTTACCGAAAGGCTTCGCAGGTTCGGGTCTCGTTGCTGGTTTGATAACCTGGCTGCTTTCAGATTGTACCAACCTCTGGGAAATCTCGAAGTTGTCTGCCAGCGCGGCAGTCTCTAACAACGTCGTTTGCGGATGGCCAACAAGATACTGGCGAACTCCCTCTGGAAAATTTGCATACAAATCTTCTAGTAACATTAATTGTGATAGATCTTTTAAAGTCGTGACCCGAGAAGCTCGACACCAACGTTCAAACGCCACTGCTTTCCCTCGGGCAAAATCTAAATAAGTTTGTCCTGTTTGCCGTTTCATGGAACGAAAAGCTATTTGGTAACTAATAGGGAGCATGTCATATGCTTCTAAAATAGTTCTCTTTACTACGTCGTACTGGACATAAAACTCATATGGTAAGGAGGCGACACAAGACTGCGCCTTTCCATATAGAGATGTGTGCAGCAATGTGGCCCATTTGTCTTTGGGCCAGCCCATTGAACGTGCCTGATTCTCAAAAATTTCAAAGAATTCATCTAAGTCTGTTTCGTTAAACTTAGGTACCATTAGAGCTGCTTTATGCAAGTCAAACCCGGTTACCGTGCTCTTCACGTCTCTTTCTTCCGGAACTCCCTTCTGCTTTGTTTCAAAACGAAACCTTTCACGCCTAAATTCTTCCTCGTTTAGACGTCTTCTAGCTTCGATTTGAGAGTTTTGTAATAGTAATATGCGTTCTATTCTCTCTAGTTGTTCGGACGTGAAATTCCCAAGAGGTAATGACACCGAAGGGAATTCGGGCGTCTTCTCCGGAAGTATTTTGGGACGAGCACCAGTCCTAAAATTATCCCCGTCATTTGACTGAGGGTTCGTTCCAACCACCGATACATACTCCGGGGAAATGAACGGGGGAGAGCTTTGAGACTGGACTGAGTAGTAAGGCCTTGTAAACCCTGGTTCAACTTCATTATTTAAGGCAGTTCCCGTCCGTGTGATTTCTACTTCCTCAAACTGAGAAATAAAACTATCTTCCGAATCTAGTTCTGGCATTGCTTGGGTTTTCGGAAATAATCTATCCTTAATTAGGGACCTAAGAGTCTCTGCGCTATGGTATCTATTATAAGGTATATCCAACTGTCTAGCTATTTGCCAACACGTCTGTAATTTTAAAGTGTCAAGAGTAGCCTCTGTTAATTCATCTAATAATGACTTAATTTCTGGATCCATTTTCTTAATTCTCGCAAGGGAGCTTAATTTTAATGCAAAACAAATATGTACTTCAGGGTAAGTAGATCCCGGACAGGCCCCCATTTGTTACGACTTAATCTTCACCGTAACAATAGGGGCACAAATAACTCCATTTTTTTTGTTAGTTTTATTTTATTACCAATCATTTAGCTTCATTGGTATTTGGTTAGTGAATTAAAATAACCACAAGCAATTATAAATGAAACACTATACAGCTAGAAACCCAATCTTACATTCAAATTCTCATTAACAGAGTATGATACAATAATTTCAATTAATAATCTACTCTTTTAGAAAGGTCTAGGGTAACGAAATAGTTATCTTTCATAAGTGACATGAATTACCAGACTAATGGCAAAGGCAAGACTTGGTATACAGTTTTAGTTTAAGCTAGGAGCTTTGGGTTGAAGACCCGTACCGAGTCAGAGCTAGGAGCTGACTGACTCACTCAACTACTTCATAGTCAGACTTCAGCTCTGCCAGAAGGCGACGCGTGGCGTCAATTCTAGAACCACCCATTTGGTCACTACAGTAGTGGTTACACATTCGTAATACCTAACCTAATAATAATATAATATAATATTATAGTTATAATAATCATGGGGAAAGATATAATATACAATATAATACAATGAGAGTACTTTTGATTCATACTGTACCCGATAATAATATATAGTCGAACCTGCTTTATCTAGCTAGTAATAAAGTGGTTCGCGATATATTATTACAGAACTTATTTTAACCAGGCCTTTTATTTTTGTATATAATGGAGTGAAGTAGGGGCGCGTAACAGAGGGGAAAAGAAAGTGGTGGGTAGGAGGGGAAAAGAAAGTGGTGGGTAGGAGGGGAAAAGAAAGTGGTGGGTAGGAAGGGAAAAGAAAATGGTGGGTAGGAGGCGAAAAGAAAATGGTGGGTAGGAGGGGAAAAGAAAGTGGTGGGTAGGAAGGGAAAAGAAAATGGTGGGTAAGAGGGGAAAAGAAAGTGGTGGGTAGGGGAGGGAAAGTGGTGGGTAGGAGGGGAAAAGAAAGTGGTGGATAGGAGGGGAAAAGAAAGTGGTAGGTAGGAGGGGAAAAGAAAGTTGTGGGTAGGAGGGGAAAAGAAAGTGGTGGGTAGGAGAGGAAAATTGGTGGGTGGGTGGGGAAAAGAAAGTGGTGGATAGGAGGGGAAAAGAAAGTGGTGGGTAAGAGTGGAAAAGTGGTGGGTAGAAGGAGAAAAGAAAGTGGTGGGTAGGAGGGGAAAAGAAAGTGGTGGGTAGGAGGGGAAAAGAAAGTGGTGGGTAGGAAGGGAAAAGAAAGTGGTGGGTAGGAAGGGAAAAGAAAATGGTGGGTAGGAGGGGAAAAGAAAGTGGTGGGTAGTAGGGGAAAATTGGTGGGTAGGAAGGGAAAAGAAAGTGGCGAGTAGGAGAGAAAAAGTGATGGGTAGGAGGAGAAAAGAAAGTGGTGGGTAGGAAGGGAAAAGAAAATGGTGGGTAGGAGGGGAAAAGAAAGTGGTGGGTAGGAGGAGAAAAGAAAGTGGTGGGTAGGAGGAGAAAAGAAAGTGGTGGATAGGAAGGGAAAAGAAAGTGGTGGGTAGGAAGGGAAAAGAAAATGGTGGGTAGGAGGGGAAAAGAAAGTGGTGGGTAGGAGGAGAAAAGAAAGTGGTGGATAGGAAGGGAAAAGAAAGTGGTGGGTAGGAGGGGGAAAAGAAAGTGGTGGGTAGGAGGGGAAAAGAAAGTGGTGGGTAGAAGGGGAGAAAAGTGGTGGGTAGGAGGAAAAAAGAAAGTGGTGGGTAGGAAGGGAAAAGAAAATGGTGGGTAGGAGGGGAAAAGAAAGTGGTGGGTAGGAGGGGGGAAAAGAAAGTGGTGGGTAGGAGGGGAAAAGAAAGTTGTGGGTAGAAGGGGAAAAGTGGTGGGTAGGAGGAGAAAAGAAAGTGGTGGGTAGGAAGGGAAAAGAAAATGGTGGTTAGGAAGGAAAAGAAAGTGGTGGGTAGGAGGAAAAATGAAAGTGGTGGGTAGGAGGAAAAGAGAAAGTGGTGGGTAGGATGGTAACAGAAAGTGGTGGGTAGGAGAGGAAAAAAAAGTGGTGGATAGGTGGGGAAGAGGAAATGGTGGGTAGCAGGGGAAAAGGAAGTGGTGGATAGAAGGGGAAGAATAAATGGTGAGTAGGAGGGGAAGGGGAAGTGGTGGGTAGGAGAAGAAAAGAAAGTGGTGGGTAGGAGGGGAAGTGGAAGTGGTGGATAGAGAGAATGAAATATGAGAGGATGAAAAACAATCTTTGCATAAACTCCTGTGTGGAGACGCAAAAAGATAGCCACAGGGAGGGAATGATTAGCAAATATAACGTTAACAGGCTAACAAACATTTATTGAGAATTAATGAATGAACTTCGAAAAGTTTCCTAAGAAAACATCCCGGACAGAGATGTACAAGGTCAGTGTGAAATATGTCCCACTTATGCAGCCTAAATGGAGATCATGCAAAGAAAGAGAAAACTGAAGACTTTACGTGAGAAAAAAAATTACTAAACTGCCCAAAAACCCACAAATATCTCAACAGAGGAAATATGCTGGAGACAGGTGAGATGAAATAGTTGAAGACAGTGTCACAGGTGGGCAGAGTATATTAGTGGACACTGTAACATCTTGGAATCTTGGTAAAGTGAATTCTTTTACAACTAGGACCAAGGTGAAGAGTCTTGAATCAGTAAATGCAGAGGGTTACTTTATCCCTTGCAGAAGTTGTGACAAGGTATACGTTGTGGAAACAGCTAAAGTCGTAGACACACATTTAAACAAACGACAATCCAGATGCGACAATCTGGACAACACAGGTGTACAAGAGAAGAACACCACCAGCTACATGGTGAGATGGAGTAATGCCCACTTAGTTATTAAAGAATCATTGATAGCAGACGATAAGGCCTCAAAGCGTCATGTATCTCAATTTCTGACATTGTTACACAGAAGAAAGGCACCTTCGCCATTTTCGAAATATAAACATGAATCCTTCTTTCAGTGATAGATCACTGTTACTACTACTACTACTACTACTACACTACTACTACTACTACTACTACTACTACTACTACTACTACTACTACTACTACTACTACTACTACGTGATTAGGCCCTGCTTCCTGCAACTCACTTTTTTTCCTTTAAATATCGCCTAAAACACTCATGTCAGACAGACGACAAACTTAAGAAATCTTTTTTAGAAAACTGGAAAAAATCGTAAATACATTTTTATATGTTAAATGTCTCCTCTCAGTATTGACCCTCTCCTAAATGGAAATAAGTCAATGCCTCCTCCCCCCCAAAAAAAGCGAAATTAAAAAAAAAAAATGCGGATCAGTTTTCAGTAATCCAAATAACACTACGAGAGTTGATAACCTAGATAACTCCTTCACTAACGCTATTCACTTTACTAAATATTTATCATACACTGCCATAAATCCTTCGGACTTGGAAGCAGAAATACACAACATACCCATGTATGCAGCACGTGAGCCTGATTCCTCTAATTCTGTATTTGTAAGAGATGTAAAATGTCATTAGTTCGAGTTATTTCGAGGAGGAGCTGATGCTCGGGTGAAATTCCTGAAAACTTAAAAAAATACAGATTATAGTCCCTCTTTATAAATAAGGCTGCAGAAAGATGGTAAAAATATGGCAGAATATAAATACTAATATCACATTTCCAGCTTACTGTTTTTATGGAAAATCACGATCAGCACAACGCAAATCACGTGGATTTAGAGCAGCAAGATTTTATGTCGCAATTATTAGATTATTATGAAAATATCACTAAGGCTTTTGAAAAAAAAAAAACTATAATGCAGAAAAGGTCCGCACGGATTTTGTAAAGGCGTTTGACAAAAGTGGTTATAGAGTGATCGTCAGTAAACTGAGATCAGCCAAGAAGAGTAAGTCACTGGCTATCCAGATTTCTAACAAACAAAACATAAGGAGTGTTAATAAACAAGGAGTCCACTCTTAATAAAGTAAAAAGTCCAGTACCCCAAAATAAATTTCTAGCACCTTTCCCGTTTCTCATGCTCGTACCAGACGCTAGAAAAACACAAATCGTAGCATCATATCATCCTTTGCGAACGATTTCAAAATAAGTACGAAAGACGCTTCAGCAGAAGACAAAGAAAAATTACTGATATAAACAAAGTTTTTGAATGTGCACATGAAAAATCATTATCAATGGTGATAAAGTTGAACTGGTTGAGTATGGTAAGAATTAAGACCTCAAAATGAATGCAGTAAACAGAAAGCAGACAGACCAACTCATAGGTGCAATGAAAAAGTAAAAAAAAAAATAATTAATATTTATGTCAGATGATCTGTTAAATGCAGCAGTGGTGGGGGAGGAGGAAAGGGTGGATAATGAGAAATTTCAAAACAAGAGAAACAACGCCAATGTTGGTACATTTCAAATCATGGGTGCTCTCACGATTCGAATATTGCATGTGTTCACAGCACATTTCAAGGCAGGAGAGATAGTTAGTTTAATATCTTTATTATGCACCCCATACCCATCCTGTGGGCGGAAGTCAAAAGATTACAGAGGTACATAATGGGTCCAGGGACTGGGCCTCAAAATTTTGATAGCTGAGCAAGTTACAAAGGTAATGAAGTCACAATTTGCAAAGGTAATGAACTCCAGGTAGGTCTGGTCACAATCATGACAAGTTACAAAGGTATTTACAGATTACAGAGGTACGTAATGGGTCCAGGGACTGGGCCCCCAAAGTTTTGATAGCTGAACTAGGTACAAAGGTAATGAACTCACAAGTTACAAAGGTAATGAATCCTGTAAGAAGCAGGAGAGATAGTGTAGCCTTTAAAACATACAGAGGGAGGGGGCAGTATACCGCTCGCATAGAATCAATAGCAAATCTAATATACAAGAAACACCCCAGTGCACTTGGACTATTCTTTCTGAAAGGAACAACAGAGAGAGATTCCAGATTATGTATAAATGAAAGAGTCTTGAGAGCCCTGCAATAACAATTTTTATGGGAGAAAGTGTAGAATACACCCAGTGAAAAGCAGACGGAGAGCATTTTTACACTTAGAGAACACTGTGGCAACATTCGTAGTTCAAGACTCTTCATTGTGTTACCAGGAGAAATCAGAAAGGGAGCGAGGGAGGGAGATAGGAAGAAAGAGAGAGAGAGAGAGAGAGAGAGAGAGAGAGAGAGAGAGAGAGAGAGAGAGAGAGAGAGAGAGAGAGAGAGAGAGAGAGAGAGCGAGAGAGAGAGAGAGAGAGGAGGGGGCAGGGAGAGAGGATGGGAGGGGAAAGTGGGATGTAAGGGCAAGCGGATGGAGGAAGTCAGTCGAGTAAATTCATAGGAGGATGCCTAGGTGTAAGTGGTTCTGGAAGTCTGGATATATTCCAGAGAACTAAAGTGAGGAAGTGAATGAAAGAGGGAGGGAGAAAGGGAGACAAGAGAGGGAGGGAGAGATTGATGGAATAAGAAAGTTAGGGCACTTTATTCACTTTTCCTCCACTTTCCCTAAATTCCTTAGTCCCTCCTTCCATTCATTAACTTTTCACCCCTCTTCCATTTACTTCATGATCTCCCACACAAGCTACACAACAAACGTCCTACAAAACAGAACTCTCTCTCTCTCTTCCCTACCATCATCCGCTTTTCCTAATTCCCTCTCTCTTTGCCTTCATCCCTTCTTAGATGAACCCATCCCTTTCTTCCCTCTTTGTTTCTATCCCTCTCCCTCACCGGCTCCATCAGTTCCCTTCATCCCACTTTCCCTCCATCCCTTCCCTACCTCGCTGTAACATTCCCTTCCCTCCCGCACAGAGAAGGGGCACAACACTCACCGTCTTCCGCCAGAGTATAGCTCTGTACTGAGGCACACACTGGTTGTTGGCGTCTGTTAGCACGACAGACAGGAAGAATGGAGCCTTCTCGCTGTCACACCCCACGTAGTTCTGATGTACTGCAAGGAAACACAACCACATGTACTGCAGTTCAATAATGGAATGCAATCAAATACAAATACATGTATATAACATAAATGCGTGTGCTAAAACACACAAAAAACTATCAATATGCTTAACATTAGTCAATAACGACGGTAATAGTGAAATACTACAACTAATGCTGACAATAATTATAAAGACAGTACACTGATCAAGCATTTCTTTGGGCTACTTTTTGCTCAGGGTTGACCTTTTTTTCTAAAAGTTTATAGGGGAGCTGCAAACTACATATGCTAATTAAAATAAAATCCAGTCAAAAAAAACACTCATTTTGAGTTTTTATTGTGATGGAACAAGTTTATCGTGTATATCAGTGGGATTATGGTAAAACCTCAGATTTCAGCTGTTGGTCTACTCTTATTAAGAAGTAAAACGTCTTGAAAAGGAAATGTGTTGCAGCTTTTCTCCGACAGTGAACTGTAAGGAAGTTACAACCGTATAACGATGTTCACATTTGCAATGTTTAGAAATTTTATTGAGCTTTATCAAACTCCCAAAGAGCGAAACGTAGCCTTAACAATCAAACATTGTCAATGCGTCCATAAACCATTTATACTCTAGGAGGTAAGACGGTCACCGCAGTTTGCAAGGTAGAACATTCTGAGTGTGCCATCGAGGATGTCGTCCAGACGACGACCGATGGGATGATGTGAGAGAAACATTCTGTCAGCAGGGAGTCCATGGACAAGTTGGCAAGAAGGATAGGTATGAGTGATGTTTTTCTTCCCCACTGATATGCTGAACTTCTATGTGTGTGTGACAGGTGTTCTTATAAGAATTTTTGTGCGTAACAGATGCCGTTAGAAGAACGTCTGTCTAACAGATGTTGTTATAGGAACTCCTGTGGGTAACACTTAAGAAAAGTAACTGAAATTCACAAGTGAATTTTTATGAGGCCTATAAAAGGAAAATCGTTATATTAATTTCCTCAGGAGTAAGTCTGTGGCCTGGTCTGTATTTACCTATTTATTGTTTCAGTGGTCGACTCACAGCTCCTTGACCTTATCTTCGCTAGTTACTACTAGGTTCACTCTCTCCTAGTTCCCTGACTTTTTTGTATCTCTTTTCAAAACTACGTATAGATCCTACCTCCACTACATCACTCTCGGGATTGTTCCACTTCCTGACAACACTATGGCTGAAGAAATACTTCGTAACATCCCAGTGACTCATCTGAATTTTCAACTTCCAGTTGTGTCCCCTTGTTGCTGTGTCCCATCTCTGAACCATTCTGTCACTATCCACGCTCTCAATTTCTTTCAGTATTTTATGTCCATATCATGTGCAAACCTTTTCACTTTCTCTAATTTCTTGACATGCTTGACCAGGTGTGGGTTCCATACTGGTGCTGCATACTCCAATATGGGCCTGACATACACGGTGTACAGAGTCTTGAATGATTCCTTACGCACGCACACGAGCGTGTGTGTGTGTGTGTGTGTGTGTGTGTGTGTGTGTGTGTGTGTGTGTGTGTGTGTGTGTGTGTGTGTGTGTGTGTGTGTGTGTGTGTGTGTGTGTGTGTGTGTGTGTGTGTGTGTGTGTGTGTGTGTGTGTGTGTGTGTGTGTGTATGTGTGTGTGTGTGTGTGTGTGTGTGTGTGTGTGTGTGTGTGTGTGTGTGTGTGTGTGTGTGTGTGTGTGTGTGTGTGTGAAACAGAGACGTGCTCATGGACTATTATAGCTTGGTCTTCAGGCGGCTATTATATGACCAGGGATTGTCCAGAATAATTTAATTATTTCGGATCACCGTCCACACGCTCTCTCTCTCTCTCTCTCTCTCTCTCTCTCTCTCTCTCTCTCTCTCTCTCTCTCTCTCTCTCTCTCTCGTTCTCACTACTACCCCTTAAACAACTTCCTCGGGCCACCACTTCTTTGTCTCACTATTCCGTCTCTTACTACTTAAACATCACTCCTACACCCCACTCCCTTCGCATCATTCTCACTCCACTCCCACATTACCCTCTCACTACGTCCCCCCTCTCACTATACTCACACCAGTCCCACGCCCCGTCTCTCTTACACTACTCTCAACACTCCTCTCACCCCTCCCTCTCACACTACTCTCACAACTCCCTCTCACACTACTCTCACCACTCCCTCTCATACTACTCTCACCCTCCCTCTCATACTACTCACCACCACCCTCCCTCTCACACTCTCACCACTCCCCTCTCTACTCACACCACCCTCTCACACTACTCTCACCACTCCCTTTCATAATACTCATCATGGATTCACAAGAGGCCGGTCTTGTCTAACTAATTTATTAACTTTCTTCAGTAAAGCTTTTGAGGCTGTTGACCACAATAAAGAATTTGATATTATTTACTTAGATTTTAGTAAGGCTTTTGATAGAGTTCCGCACCATAGACTGTTAAAGAAAGTGGCAGCTCATGGCATTGGGGAAAAGTGCTCTTGTGGATCGAGTCATGGCTCACTGACAGGAAGCAGTGTGTGTCCATAAATGGGGTTAAATCCGAGTGGGGATCTGTAACAAGTGGCGTTCCACAGGGATCAACTCTCACCACTCCCTCTCACTACTACGCTCACCACTCCCTCTCATACTACTCTCACCACTCCCTCTCATACTACTCTCACCCCTCCCTCTCACACTACTCTCAGCCCTCCCTCTCACACTACTCTCACCACTCCCTCTCACACTATTCTCACCACTCTCTCTCACACTATTCTCACCACTCCCTCTCACACTACTCTCACCACTTCCTTTAATACTACTCTCACCCCTCCTTCTCACACTACTCTCACCCCTCCCTCTCACACTACTCTCACCCTTCCCTCTCACACTACTCTCACCACACCCTCTCACATTACTCTCACCACTCCCTCTCATACTACTCTCACCCCTCCCTCTCACACTACTCTCACCCCTCCCTCTCACACTACTGTCACCACTCCCTCTCACACTACTCTCACACTTCCCTCTCACACTACTCTCACCACTCCCTCTCACACTACTCTCACCACTCCCTCTCATACTACTCTCACCCCTCCCTCTCACACTACTCTCACCCTCCCTCTCATACTACTCTCAACACTCCCTCTCACACTACTCTCACCACTCCCTCTCACACTACTCTCAACATTCCTCTAACCCCTCCCTCTCACCCTCCCTCTCACACTACTCTCAACACTCCCTCTCACACTACTCTCACCACTCCCTCTCAACATTCCTCCAACCCCTCCCTCTCACCCTCCCTCTCACACTAACCTCACCACTCCCTCTCACACTACTCTCACCACTCCCCGTCACGCTAATCTCACCCCTCCCTCTCACACTACTCTCACCACTCCCTCTCATACTACTCTCACACCTCCCTCTCACACTACTCTCACCACTCCCTCTCAAACTACTCTCACCACTCCCTCTCACACTACTCTCACCCCTCCCTCTCACACTTCTCTCACCCTCCCTCTCATACTACTCTCACCACTCCCTCTCACACTACTCTCACCACTCCCTCTCAAACTACTCTCACCACTCCCTCTCACACTACTCTCACCACTCCCTCTCATACTACTCTCACCCCTCCCTCTCACACTACTCTCAGCCCTCCCTCTCACACTACTCTCACCACTCCCTCTCACACTATTCTCACCACTCCCTCTCACACTACTCTCACCACTTCCTCTAATACTACTCTCACCCCTCCCTCTCACACTACTCTCACCCCTCCCTCTCACACTACTCTCACCCCTCCCTCTCACACTACTCTCACCACTCCCTCTCACACTACTCTCACCACTCCCTCTCATACTACTCTCACCCCTCCCTCTCACACTACTCTCACCACTCCCTCTCACACTACTCTCACCACTCCCTCTCACACTACTCTCACCACTCCCTCTCACACTACTCTCACCCCTCCCTCTCACACTACTCTCACCCTCCATCTCATACTACTCTCACCACTCCCTCTCACACTACTCTCACCACTCCCTCTCATACTACTCTCACCCCTACCTCTCACACTACTCTCACCCATCCCTCTCACACTACTCTCATGTCTCCCTCTCACACTACTCTCACCACTCCCTCTCACACTACTCTCGCCACTCCCTCTCATACTTCTCTCACCACTCCCTCTCACACTACTCTCACCACTCCCTCTCACACTACTCTCACCACTCCCTCTCACACTACTCTCACCACTCCCTCTCATACTACTCTCACCACTCCCTCTCACACTACTCTCACCACTCCCTCTCACTCTACTCTCACCCCTCCCTCTCACACTACTCTCACCCCTCCCTCTCACACTACTCTCACCACTCCCTCTCACACTACTTTCACCACTCCCTCTCACTCTACTCTCACCACTTTCTCTTACACTACTCTCACCACTCCCTCTCACACTACTCTCACCACTCCCTCTCACACTACTCTCACCACTCCCTCTGACACTACTCTCACCACTCCCTCTCACACACCTCTCACCACTCCCTCTCACACACCTCTCGCCACTCCCTCTCACACTACTCTCACCACTCGCACTCACACTACTCTCACCATACCCTCTCACACTACTCTCCCCACTCCCTCTCACACTACTCTCACCACTCCCTCTCACACTACTCTCACCACTCCCTCTCACACTACTCTCACCACTCCCTCTCACACTACTCTCACCACTCCCTCTCACTCTACTCTCACCCCTCGCTCTCACACTACTCTCACCCCTCCCTCTCACACTACTCTCACCACTCCCTCTCACACTACTCTCACCACTCCCTCTCACACTACTCTCACCACTCCCTCTCACACTACTCTCACCACTCCCTCTCACACTACTCTCACCCCTCCCTCTCACACTACTCTCACCCTCCCTCTCATACTACTCTCACCACTCCCTCTCACACTACTCTCACCACTCCCTCTCAAACTACTCTCACCACTCCCTCTCACACTACTCTCACCACTCCCTCTCACACTACTCTCACCACTCCCTCTCACACTACTCTCACCACTCCCTCTCACACTACTCTCACCACTCCCTCTCACACTACTCTCACCCCTCCCTCTCACACTACTCTCACCCCTCCCTCTCACACTACTCTCACCACTCCCTCTCACACTACTCTCACCACTCCCTCTCACTCTCCTCTCACCACTCCCTCTCATACTACTCTCACCACTCCCTCTCACACTACTCTCACCCCTCCCTCTCACACTACTGTCACCACTCCCTCTCACACTACTCTCACACTTCCCTCTCACACTACTCTCACCACTCCCTCTCACACTACTCTCACCACTCCCTCTCATACTACTCTCACCCCTCCCTCTCACACTACTCTCACCCTCCCTCTCATACTACTCTCACCACTCCCTCTCACACTACTCTCACCACTCCCTCTCACACTACTCTCAACATTCCTCTAACCCCTCCCTCTCACCCTCCCTCTCACACTACTCTCAACACTCCCTCTCACACTACTCTCACCACTCCCTCTCAACATTCCTCCAACCCCTCCCTCTCACCCTCCCTCTCACACTAACCTCACCACTCCCTCTCACACTACTCTCACCACTCCCCGTCACGCTAATCTCACCCCTCCCTCTCACACTACTCTCACCACTCCCTCTCATACTACTCTCACACCTCCCTCTCACACTACTCTCACCACTCCCTCTCAAACTACTCTCACCACTCCCTCTCACACTACTCTCACCCCTCCCTCTCACACTTCTCTCACCCTCCCTCTCATACTACTCTCACCACTCCCTCTCACACTACTCTCACCACTCCCTCTCAAACTACTCTCACCACTCCCTCTCACACTACTCTCACCACTCCCTCTCATACTACTCTCACCCCTCCCTCTCACACTACTCTCAGCCCTCCCTCTCACACTACTCTCACCACTCCCTCTCACACTACTCTCACCACTCCCTCTCACACTACTCTCACCACTTCCTCTAATACTACTCTCACCCCTCCCTCTCACACTACTCTCACCCCTCCCTCTCACACTACTCTCACCCCTCCCTCTCACACTACTCTCACCACTCCCTCTCACACTACTCTCACCACTCCCTCTCATACTACTCTCACCCCTCCCTCTCACACTACTCTCACCCCTCCCTCTCACACTACTCTCACCCCTCCCTCTCACACTACTCTCACCACTCCCTCTCACACTACTCTCACCACTCCCTCTCACACTACTCTCACCACTCCCTCTCACACTACTCTCACCACTCCCTCTCATACTACTCTCACCCCTCCCTCTCACACTACTCTCACCACTCCCTCTCACACTACTCTCACCACTCCCTCTCACACTACTCTCACCACTCCCTCTCACACTACTCTCACCACTCCCTCTCACACTACTCTCACCACTCCCTCTCACACTACTCTCACCACTCCCTCTCACACTACTCTCACCCCTCCCTCTCACACTACTCTCACCACTCCCTCTCACACTACTCTCACCACTCCCTCTCACACTACTCTCACCACTCCCTCTCACACTACTCTCACCACTCCCTCTCACACTACTCTCACCCCTCCCTCTCACACTACTCTCACCCCTCCCTCTCACACTACTTTCACCACTCCCTCTCACACTACTCTCACCCTCCCTCTCACACTACTCTCACCACTCCCTCTCACACTACTCTCACCACTCCCTCTCACACTACTCTCACCACTCCCTCTCACACTACTCTCACCACTCCCTCTCACACTACTCTCACCACTCCCTCTCACACTACTCTCACCACTCCCTCTCACACTACTCTCACCACTCCCTCTCACACTACTCTCCCCTCTCTACTATCACACTACTCTCACCACTCCCTCTCACACTACTCTCACCACTCCCTCTCACACTACTCTCACCACTCCCTCTCACACTACTCTCACCACTCCCTCTCACACTACTCTCACCCCTCTCTCTCACACTACTCTCACTACTCCCTCTCACACTACTCTCACCAATTCCTGTCACACTACTCTCACCCCTCCCTCTCACACTACTCTCACCACTCCCTCTCAAACTACTCTCACCACTCCCTCTCACACTACTCTCACCCCTCCCTCTCACACTTCTCTCACCCTCCATCTCATACAACTCTCACCACTCCCTCTCACACTACTCTCACCACTCCCTCTCAAACTACTCTCACCCCTCCCTCTCACACTACTCTCACCACTCCCTCTCACACTACTCTCACCACTCCCTCTCACACTACTCTCACCACTCCCTCTCACACTACTCTCACCACTCCCTCTCACACTACTCTCACCACTCCCTCTCACACTCCCTCTCACCTACTCCCTCTCACACTACTCTCACCACTCCCTCTCACACTACTCTCACCACTCCCTCTCACACTACTCTCACCACTCCCTCTCACACTACTCTCACCACTCCCTCTCACACTACTCTCACCACTCCCTCTCACACTACTCTCACCACTCCCTCTCACACTACTCTCACCACTCCCTCTCACACTACTCTCACCACTCCCTCTCACACTACTCTCACCACTCCCTCTCACACTACTCTCACCACTCCCTCTCACACTACTCTCACCACTCCCTCTCACACTACTCTCACCACTCCCTCTCACACTACTCTCACCACTCCCTCTCACACTACTCTCACCACTCCCTCTCACACTACTCTCCCCACTCCCTCTCACACTACTCTCACCACTCCCTCTCACACTACTCTCACCACTCCCTCTCACACTACTCTCACCACTCCCTCTCATACTACTCTCACCCCTCCCTCTCACACTACTCTCACCCCTCCCTCTCACACTACTCTCACCACTCCCTCTCACACTACTCTCACCACTCCCTCTCACACTACTCTCACCACTCCCTCTCACACTACTCTCACCCCTCCCTCTCACACTACTCTCACCCTCCCTCTCACACTACTCTCACCACTCCCTCTCACACTACTCTCACCACTCCCTCTCACACTACTCTCACCACTCCCTCTCACACTACTCTCACCACTCCCTCTCACACTACTCTCACCACTCCCTCTCACACTACTCTCACCACTCCCTCTCACTCTCACTACTCTCACCACTCCCTCTCACACTACTCTCACCACTCCCTCTCACTCCCTCTCACACACTCTCACTCCCTCTCACTCACTCACACTACTCTCACCACTCCCTCTCACACTACTCTCACCACTCCCTCTCACACTACTCTCACCCACTCCCTCTCACACTACTCTCACCACTCCCTCTCACTACTCTCACCACTCCCTCTCACACTACTCTCACCACTCCCCCTCACACTACTCTCACCACTCCCTCTCACACACCTCTCACCATTCCCTCTCACACACCTCTCACCACTCCCTCTCACACACCTCTCACCATTCCCTCTCACACACCTCTCACCATTCCCTCTCACACACCTCTCACCATTCCCTCTCACACACCTCTCACCACTCCCTCTCACACTACTCTCACCACTCCCTCTCACTACTCTCACACTACTCTCACCCCTCCCTCTCTCTCACTACTCTCACCACTCCCTCACACACTTCTCTCACCGCTCCCTCTCACACTACTCTCACCACTCCCTCTCACACTACTCTCACCACTCCCTCTCACACTACTCTCACCCCTCCCTCTCACACTACTCTCACCCTCCCTCTCACACTACTCTCACCACTCCCTCTCACACTACTCCCTCTCACCACTCTCCCTCTCACACTACTCTCACCACTCCATCTCACACTACTCTCACCACTCCCTCTCACACTACTCTCAACACTCCCTCTCACACTACTACTCTCACCCCTCCCTCTCCCTCTCACACTACTCTCACCTCCCCTCTCACACTACTTTCACCACTCCTTCTCACTCTACTCTCACCATACCCTCTCACACTACTCTCCCTCCCTCTCACACCCCTCCCTCTAACACTACTCTCACCACTCCCTCTCACACTACTCTCACCACTCCCTCTCACACTACTCTCACCCCTCCCTCTCACACTACTTTCACCACTCCCTCTCACACTACTCTCACCCTCCCTCTCACACTACTCTCACCACTCCCTCTCACACTACTCTCACCACTCCCTCTCACACTGCTCTCACCACTTCCTCTCACACTACTCTCACCACTCCCTCTCACACTACTCTCACCACTCCCTCTCACACTACTCTCACCACTCCCTCTCACACTACTCTCACCACTCCCTCTCACACTACTCTCACCACTCCCTCTCACACTACTCTCACCACTCCCTCTCACACTACTCTCACCACTCCCTCTCACACTACTCTCACCACTCCCTCTCACACTACTCTCACCACTCCCTCTCACACTACTCTCACCCCTCCCTCTCACACTACTCTCACCACTCCCTCTCACACTACTCTCACCACTCCCACTCACACTACTCTCACCCCTCCCTCTCACACTACTCTCACCACTCCCTCTCACACTACTCTCACCACTCCCTCTCACACTACTCTCACCACTCCCTCTCACACTACTCTCACCACTCCTCTCATGTCTCCCTCTCACACTACTCTCACACTACTCTCACCACTCCCTCTCACACTACTCTCACCACTCCCTCTCACACTACTCTCACCCCACACTCTCCCACTCACACTACTCTCACCACTCCCTCTCACACTACTCTCACCACTCCCTCTCACACTACTCTCACCACTCCCTCTCACACTACTCTCACCACTCCCTCTCACACTACTCTCACCACTCCCTCTCACACTACTCTCACCACTCCCTCTCACACTACTCTCACCACTCCCTCTCACACTACTCTCACCACTCCCTCTCACACTACTCTCACCACTCCCTCTCACACTACTCTCACCACTCCCTCTCACACTACTCTCACCACTCCCTCTCACACTACTCTCACCACTCCCTCTCACACTACTCTCACCACTCCCTCTCACACTACTCTCACCACTCCCTCTCACACAACTCTCACCACTCCCTCTCACACTACTCTCACCACTCCCTCTCACACTACTCTCACCACTCCCTCTCACACTACTCTCACCACTCCCTCTCACACTACTCTCACCACTCCCTCTCACACTACTCTCACCACTCCCTCTCACACTACTCTCACCACTCCCTCTCACACTACTCTCACCACTCCTTCTCACACACCTCTCACCGCTCCCTCTCACACTACTCTCACCACTCCCTCTCACACTACTCTCACCACTCCCTCTCACACTACTCTCACCACTCCCTCTCACACTACTCTCACCACTCCCTCTCACACTACTCTCACCACTCCCTCTCACACTACTCTCACCACTCCCTCTCACACTACTCTCACCACTCCCTCTCACACTACTCTCACCACTCCCTCTCACACTACTCTCACCACTCCCTCTTACACACACTACTCTCCCCACTCCCTCTCACACTACTCTCACCACTCCCTCTCACACTACTCTCACCACTCCCTCTCACACTACTCTCACCACTCCCTCTCACACTACTCTCACCACTCCCTCTCACACTACTCTCACCACTCCCTCTCACACTACTCTCACCACTCCCTCTCACACTACTCTCACCACCCCTCCCCTCTCCCTCTCCCACGACTCTCACCACTCCCTCTCACACTACTCTCACCACTCCCTCTCACACTACTCTCACCACTCCCTCTCACACTACTCTCACCACTCCCTCTCACACTACTCTCACCACTCCCTCTCACACTACTCTCACCACTCCCTCTCACACTACTCTCACCACTCCCTCTCACACTACTCTCACCACTCCCTCTCACACTACTCTCACCACTCCCTCTCACACTACTCTCACCACTCCCTCTCACACTACTCTCAACACTCCTCCCTCTCACACTACTCCCTCTCACCTCTCACCACTCCCTCTCACACTACTCTCACCACTCCCTCTCACACTCTCACCACTCCGTCTCACACTACTCTCACCACTCCCACTACTCTCACCACTCCCACTCACACTACTCTCACCATACCCTCTCACACTACTCTCACCACTCCCTCTCACATTACTCTCACCTCCCTCTCACACTACTCTCACCACTCCCTCTCACACTACTCTCACCACTCCCTCTCACACTACTACTCTCACCACTCCCTCTCACACTACTCTCACCACTCCCTCTCACACTACTCTCACCACTCCCTCTCACACTACTCTCACCAATCCCTCTCACACTACTCTCACCACTCCCTCTCACACTACTCTCACCACTCCCTCTCACACTACTCTCACCACTCCCTCTCACACTACTCTCACCACTCCCTCTCACACTCTACTCCCTCTCTACTCTCACCCTCCCTCTCACACTACTCTCACCACTCCCTCTCACACCCTCTCACACTACTCTCACTCCCTCTCACACTACTCTCCCTCCCTCTCACACTACTCTCACCCTCCCTCTCCCTCTCACACTCCCTCTACTCTCACCACTCCCTCTCATACTACTCTCCCTCTCACACTCCCTCTCACCACTCCCTCCCTCTCACACTACTCTCACCACTCCCTCTCACACTACTCTCACCACTCCCTCTCACACTACTCTCACCACTCCCTCTCACACTACTCTCACCACTCCCTCTCACACTACTCTCACCACTCCCTCTCACACTACTCTCACCACTCCCTCTCACACTACTCTCACCACTCCCTCTCACACTACTCTCACCACTCCCTCTCACACTACTCTCACCACTCCCTCTCACACTACTCTCACCACTCCCTCTCACACTACTCTCACCACTCCCTCTCACACTACTCTCACCACTCCCTCTCACACACCTCTCACCACTCCCTCTCACACTACTCTCACCACTCCCTCTCACACTACTCTCACCACTCCCTCTCACACTACTCTCACCACTCCCTCTCACACTACTCTCACCACTCCCTCTCACACTTAAATCTCTTTCTGTATACCCTAAATCTCTTTCTCTATACCCTTAATCCCTTTCTGCATACCCTTAATCCCTTTCTCCATACCCTTAATCATTTTCTTTATACCTTAATGTCTTTTTTATACCCTTTACCCCTTATTGTATACCCTTAATCCCTTTCTTTATACCCTTAATCTGTGTCTCCATACCATTAACCTGTTTGTTTCTCTCAGTATTTACTCTGGCTCTGGTAATATTCCCTCTTTTATCTATCATCTTCATGTATAAACTTATTATCTGGTAAGATAGCTCCATTATGTCTTATTATATCCCGCATTATCTCTTATTATATCTAAATAATTTAACATATCCCCTTTATCTATTACATTAACCTTGTTATCTGCTATATTAACCTTATTATCAGTTACTTTATCCATATTATCTGTTATTATATATCCATCATCCGTTACTACATCCCATTTTCTCTTATTATACCCATTATCTCTTACTATATCCTTATCCATTATCTCTTACTATATCCCTACCCATTATCTCTTACTATATCCTTACCCATTATCTCTTACTATATACCTACCTATTATCTCTTACTATATACTTACCTATTATCTCTTACTATATTCCTACCCATTATCTCTTACTATATCCTTATCCATTATTTCTTACTATATCCCTACCCATTATCTCTTACTATATCCCTACCCATTATCTCTTACTATATCCTTATCCATTATCTCTTACTATATCCCTACCCATTATCTCTTACTATATCCTTACCAATTATCTCTTACTATATACCTACCTATTATCTCTTACCTATTATCTCTTACTATATACTTACCTATTATCTCTTACTATATTCCTACCCATTATCTCTTACTATATTCCTACCCATTATCTCTTACTATATCCCTACCTATTATCTCTTACTATATCCCAATTGTCTTTTATTATATTTCCATTATATGTTAATGTGTCTGTTACTCTGTTTGCATCATCTGTTACTATACCTCAGTTATGTGTTATTATATCCTCTTTATCTGTTACAATATCGCCCATTATCTGTTATTATCACCCCATTACCCGTTACCATAACCCTGTTGTTTGTTCAATAAATCTGCCAAAATCAGCCTGAACATAACTAAAAAATACATAAAAAACACTGATTTTCACTAAATTTATAATTTGAAAATGATTTATGATTCTTAGAAATAGGCTAAAATAAATTATCGTAATTAGGATGGTTAAGTGAGGTCTCTAAGTCACTTGTGGTGCAAAATCAAAAAGTTTTGCTCCTTTATCGTTGAAGGAAATTATGTTTGTTATTGCATGGCAGAAAATTTTGAAAACGTTGAGTCTTTCGGAGAGTTTGGCCTAATTGACTGGTTTCTATACGCCAATTATCTGTTTTAAAACCCTCGTTATCTGTTATTATACCCTCGTTATCTGTTATTATACCCTCGTTATCTGTTACTATACCCTCGTTATCTGTTACTATATTCCATTATCAGTTATTACATCTCGGTTATATGCCACTATATTCCCAATAACTATTTACCGATTATCTGTTATATGCTCATTATCTGCTTCTATATCCCATTTTTGTCCGTTAGTCCTCTTTACTGAGCACTTAATTGTTCATGGTGTACCATCTTTGTACAAGTGTACGTTATATGCAATTATTTTCATAATTAGGGGAAAATGTGTCATAAAATATGTGATCAACATCTTAGAAAGTGAGAGCAACAACAACAGTAAGAACAATAACAACAACAACAACAACAACACTAACAATGATCAGTGTCAACTAGGTTAGTTAAGAAGGAATAATTCTAATCGTCGCAGAGTTAAGCCGGATGTCACAAACTTGGATTAATTTACCGGATGCCACAAACTTGGCCTAGTTTACCGGATGTCACAATCTTAGATTAGTTTGCCGGATGCCTCAAACTTGCGTTAGCAAGAATACAATGTAATCCATCTAAGTTCAACAAATGGGACACATGTCCGGAAAAAAACCGAAGCAAGACAAAAGTAATGACCTAACCAATACAACTTCAGATCAGCCTAAATAAAAATTTGTATCAAACTGGAACTAAATGGCCGAAGATGATGGAGAAAAGAGACAGGTTGAACACCTACCTGGCGTTGTGTGCGTTGGTTGTTAAGTACTATAATACCGACAATATGCAACTGAAGTCACATACGCACACTTCAAGAAATGTACCGAGGAAACGTTTCGCCACAAGTGACTTCTTTACTCCTAGTATAGACACTACTAATGTGATGTAAATGGTTTAGAAATCCGACATGTGGAAGAATGAGACAGTTGTGCAACATGTGGGAATATTTAGAGTGTGGAGCTACTGGATGGCGAAATGTTTCCTCGCTAAAGATTCCCAGATGTTGCCGAAGTCTCATTATTCAGGCATATTTAAGAAACGATTAAGTACAGTAGAGTGACGAAGGTCAGGTGGCACGCTGAGAGAGAGAGAGAGAGAGAGAGAGAGAGAGAGAGAGAGAGAGCAGAGGTAAAACAGGTATGAATATGGTAGTGGTATACAGTACTGACGAGTTGATAAGGAATACACATGTGCACCAGTTCAGTATCGCCTACACAGCAGACTTCTTCAGTTGAATACAGAGGAGACAGCAAAAGCAGTAGAGATGCAAGACGATGTAATCAGTCCATCACTTTCTGTATTCGACTGAAGAAGCCTATCGTGTAGGCGAAAAGTTTCGTAATAAAGTTACCTAACTAATGCAAATATGTCTTAAGTAATACAGGTGTAATTATGGTGATAGAATTACCCACAAATTGTTAGGTAAAAGGAGACAAGTGCAACTAATGTGACATTCTATTATGGTAACGTTTCGCTCTCCAGGAGCTTTATAAGCTGTTGCAAACAATACATGGACACAGAG
>NC_091299.1:34761722-34781722 GCF_038502225.1 Cherax quadricarinatus
CTTTATCGTTGAAGGAAATTATGTTTGTTATTGCATGGCAGAAAATTTTGAAAACGTTGAGTCTTTCGGAGAGTTTGGCCTAATTGACTGGTTTCTATACGCCAATTATCTGTTTTAAAACCCTCGTTATCTGTTGTTATACCCTCGTTATCTGTTATTATACCCTCGTTATCTGTTATTATACCCTCGTTATCTGTTACTATACCCTCGTTATCTGTTACTATATTCCATTATCAGTTATTACATTATCAGAGTGGATAACGCTGGGTGCCAGTCGTGTCATATGTTAAAACCAACGCAAGTGAGTAGGTGAACAGCCGTATTTGCGGAGGAAGAGGTTTTAGTGAAGACTCTGAGAGAGAAGATTCTTCTGTATATTTAGAGAAGAGATGTTTGAAGCACCCTTGAGACGCACCCACTAACGTTTAGAGATGAGATGTTTGAAGCATCCCTGAGGTGATCCCTGTAATGTTTAGAGAAAAGAAGTTTGAAGCACCCCTGAGATGCACCCACTAACGTTCAGGGAAGAGATGTTTGAAGCACCCCTGAGATGCCTCCTGTAATGTTTAGAGAAAAGATGCTTGAAGCTCCCCTGAGATGCACCCACTAACGTTTCGAGATGAAACGCTTGAAGCACCCCTGAGATGCACCCACTAACATTTAGAGATAAGATTTTTGAAGCATCCCTGAGGTGCCCCCTGTAAAGTTTAGAGATGAGATACTTGAAGCACCCCTTGAGATGCACCCACTAACATTTAAGATAAGATGCTTTAAGCACCCCTGAGGTTCACCCACGTATAGAGGGTGAACCTCAGGGATTGAAACTCGGACATTTAAACATTGAAACTCGTACATTTAAACATATTCAAAACCTCAGACCTAATATCCCAAAAAAGAGGATCAATACTATTTAGAAAAACATAAAAATCTCGTTGATCTGCGAAAACAACTTTTGTTTAACGTATTACGCAGCTTCTTGCGCATTTTAAAGCTTAGGCTTAATTACTAGGAATATTATTAAAGCTAACTGCTAAACCCATTGGAGTCAGAGAGTGCATGCAGTGGTGCCGGCTTGATCCACCGTTCTCTGAGAGTGAGACGCGTTTATTAAGCTGTTCACATCTAGCTGACCATCTTACATTTGGGAGCTTAATGCATTTTATATCTTCAGGATGTGTATGTATTATAATAGATTGCATTATTATTATAGACTGCAGGAGAGTATGTGTAGGTTACTGTTACAAGTTACAGGAGAGCATATGTATAGGTTACTTTACTCTACATGGTCAGGTGTAACAAATGTATAAAAAAATCTTTATCAGTATACCCTAAAATAATCAACTGGGGAAGGTATTTAGCCAAATGTAATTAAGAAAGCACTTAATCACAGAGCGGGTGGGGAGTAAACTCACGGCGAGCGAGTCCTAAAACTCGTAGGCCAGTGTGTTAACCACTGAAACCTGCAGGCCTAGCGAAATTCATCTAACAAGGCCTGTTTCCATACACCATTTGTGGTCACCACCGTAACCACAAATGCTAGTGTTTATAGATGAATCTCACACCAGCGTGGCTGTGGCGAGCTCCAGCCCAAGTCCCCTGAAAGCTGCCATCATGACTGAAAGCTGCCATCATGACTGAAAGCTGCCATCATGACTGAAAGCTGCCATCATGCCTGAAAGCTGCCATCATGACTGAAAGCTGCCATCATGACTGAAAGCTGCCATCATGACTGAAAGCTGCCATCATGACTCACGAAATCGTAATAACACAATCGTGTTATTACGATTCCATGAGTCATGAAAGCGCTTCATAATCAAAGACACTTTCATTTACACAGATGTAATCCTCATTAATGCGTTGTAATGGTTAAAAATTAAGATAATTAACATAAGATACTTTGCACTTCATCTAATAAATATTAATTGTCGTGTATAGTTGTAAATTTCACATGTAGCAAAATTCTCATTATTATAAATTTCACGTTGTTATAATCAAACTAAAACAGTTTTTTGTCGAGAATTATATAAAATAAATAGCTTAGTATTCAGTCATTTATTAATGGGAACGTTTTAGTTAACTATTAACTTGTAAAATATTTATATTAATCCAGTTTGAAAAAAAACTACACAGGGTGTTTCAATAATATGGACCCGATCGTGAGATATACTTGGGTCCATATTTTTGAAACCCCCTGTACTATTCTAGTGGAGAAATCTACACTGTTCAAATCAAGGAATTTACATTGTTCAGGTGTAGAAATTTACATTGTTCCAAAAGGGAGAAATCTACATTGTTCCTGGGAGGAAATTTACATTGGCCCCAGGAGAAATTTACATTATTCCAGGGGGAAGAAATTTACATTGTTCTAAGGAGAAATACCACCTCACACTGCTAGCAGCCTAAAGTTGTAATTAATTACCTGAGCTAATTATGCAAAAGTTGGTGGAGGGTTTTATATTGCTAATTAACGCCCTCTCATCACGTATGCCAGCCTCAGTGCTGATGGATTTAGAAACACCAACAGAGACGAGAACTGGAGGCTTCAGTGCGAGCCTCCTTCAAGGTGGAGGGGATGGGGTTGCCTTGAGGCCGGTGAAGGGCTCTTGATCCAAGAAAATAAGAGCTACATGCGTTTTCCTTGGATGAAACTTGATTACCACCAGTGAAAATAATATTTCAGGCAGTCAGAAAGTTCGTTAGGTAATTATCGTTAAAAAGTTCGTCACTATCGTTAGTTATGTTCACTGTTTCTCGGGAAAAATAGCTTAGATCCAGGTGAAAATTCAGAAACCCAATATAAAAAAAAGTGTATATCTATATAGCTCCCTTTACAGAAGAGGCAGCAGAGCACTTACAAAAAATTGCAGACTAGTGCCACTAACATCACACGTCTTAAAGTTTATAAGTGTGTTGAGATGCACAACGAGGCTTTGGTAGAAAACCAAAACTATCATGGAGTGATAGCCAATAAAATATGGTCAGTATATATGACAGGAAAAGTAGGAAAATGAATAATAAGATTTCTATTCAACGGAACACAACAGAACGCTACTTCTGCTGCCATTCTGTGCCCTCCACCATCACTACTGCTACTGCTACTACTACGAATAATAATAATAATAATAATAATAATAATAATAATAATAATAATAATAATAATAATAATAATAATAATAAAACTACTACTACTAACACCACCACCGCTACAACTACTACTACTATTACTACTACTGTTACTACATAAATGGGGTTAAGTCCGAGTGGGGATCTGTAACAAGTGGCGTTCCACAGGGATCAGTCTTGGGCCCGTTGTTGTTTATAATATATATCAATGATCTTGATGAGGGAATTACTAGTGATATGAGCAAATTCGCCGATGACACAAAGATAGGTAGGATAATTGATTCAAACGTAGATGTTATGGAACTTCAGGAGGATTTAAACAAACTCTATTCTTGGTCAGAAAAGTGGCAGATGCAGTTCAATGTAGATAAATGCAAGGTTCTGAAGCTTGGGAGTGCCCATAACCCTAGTACTTATAAGTTAAATGATGTAGAACTTAGCCATACAGATTGCGAAAAGGACTTGGGGTTATGGTGAGCAGCAACCTTAAACCAAGACAGCAATGCCTAAGCGTACGTAATAAGGCAAATAGATTACTGGGATTTATATCAAGAAGTGTAAGCAACAGAAGTCCAGAGGTCATACTGCAGCTTTATACATCATTAGTAAGGCCTCACCTAGATTATGCAGCTCAGTTCTGGTCTACATATTACAAAATGGACATAAATTCGTTAGAAAACATTCAGACGAAGAATGAGGGGAGACCTGATCGAAGTGTATAAGTGGAAGATAGGTATTAATAAAGGGGATATTAATAAGGTCTTGAGGATGTCTCTCCAAGAGAGAACCCGCAGTAATGGATTTAAATTAGATAAGTTTAGATTTAGAAAGGACATAGGAAAGTATTGGTTTGGAAATAGGGTAGTTGATGAGTGGAACAGTCTACCTAGTTGGGTTATTGAGGCTGGGACTTTGGGTAGTTTCAAATCTAGGTTGGATAAGTACATGAATGGGAGGGGTTGGATTTGAGTGGGACTTTCACATCAGAGCTTATTTCTTGGGTGGCATTGAAAATTGGGTTGGGCAAATGTTTTGTTAGTGGGATGAATTGTAAAGGACCTGCCTAGTATGGGCCAGCAGGCCTCCTGCAGCGTTCCTCCTTTCTTATGTTCTTACGTTCTTACTACATGGCACGGTCCAGACGCCTTGATTGTTTCCCATCCTCGTAGCAAGCATAGATAACAACGCTAGCCACAGATTCGTATACTAAACTAAGTATGAAAGTCACCTCGGTAGAAGACATAGAGAAGTTGAACTCTGATGTTAGCAGAGTCTTCTAGTTAACAGTGAAACATAACGTGATATTCAGTGGTGAGTAACTCCAACTTCTTAGGTATGACAAGAATGGGGAACTCTAAATGAGCACAGGATACGAAAGACGGGAAGGCTATTATAGAACGAAAGGAATATAGGATCTACTTAGGCACACTAACGTCGGATGAACTGTCATTTAAAGAACACTGTTAGGCAAGTGCAGCAAGTGCCAGAAAATTAACAGGATGGATAATAAGCACTTTCAAAACAAGAGAAATAATGCCTGTGGTACTATTCTAATATTCTTTTTTCTTGACAGCTCCATTAAAGGCAGGCTAGATATCAGAGCCGGAAAATATAAAGAAATCGTTTATTGCCCTCGTAGAGCCAATTAAACGCTGTAAACTTCTGGAACGCCTCAAAGTACTTTCTTTGTAGCATAGAGAGAGATACTTGATTATATATAAATGGAAGGCCTGGTTACCAATCTAAACACTGCTGTAACAATGCACTGCTTTGCGAGATAAGGGAGGAAATGTAAAATCCACTCACTGACTTTCACAATAAGAGAACCCTGTGTCAACGTCTACAATCATATATCAGAAATAGTGTCGAAACCAGTACAGAAGACTTCCGCTAAGTACTAGGTTAAACAGGCTGTAATGCTCATGATGGCCAGCGAGCCGCCAACAACAGCAGTCTGGTTTCACCGGCAATCAGCAGGAAAGTCTGGTCTCAGCCGGGTTGAGAGGGCAAGAAAAAAACCTAAACCGGCGACAGATATGTCACACAGGTATCACTATTAATTATGTATTATAATGGAAAAATGTATTAGCGAATATAACGCTGAATATATTTATTCATTTAATAAATCTCAAAGGTAACTTCGCAAATATTTATTACAATAGTCACAGGGTAGCGTTAGTCCTGTAAGGGGTCTACAGTGTCTGGAAACTGGGTTAACTGGGGCTTGACCTAAGGGGAGGATACCTCTAATTCCTTGCATCAAGAGACCTTCACCAGCTTGCGGTCACTCCACATACAGGGTTGGCAGCCCAAGCATCAAACAAAGCCGGTTTCAACACGGCTCTGCCTGGTTCGAGAGAGAATGCGAGAGAGAGACAGACAGGAGACTTCCTGGGAGACTGATGAAAGCTGCCTCGCATTACTGCCTTTGAAACTTAAGCAGAATTGTGTACAAACGAGGCTTCGAGAGGTGGTGACCACTGAAGCTCAGAGCTCCACACGACCACTCTCAAACTTTTCTTCCTTGTATTAACCGAAGTCGAGGCTTCAAGGTTTCCAAACCATCTGTTAGTCCTTTGACTCCAAAGCACACACACACACACACACACACACACACACACACACACACACACACACACACACACACACACACACACACACACACACACATACAAACACACACCGTTCGGCGTTGTTTACTGTAATTTGATGAATCCAATTCCCAGTGAAGGCAGAGCTGCATGCATAAGCCCTCTGCAGCTGGTTGTTTTTGTGTTTGGTAGGCTGCAGCGCGTTAAGAGTGCGTCAGAGCCAAGTGAAGTGTGCTTAACGAGCCTGAGAGTAAACGAGTCAGAATGTAGTGCAGCATAAGGGGTTAGAATGAAGCGCATTACAGCAAAGTCTCGTTAGATTTCAGTTCGGTAAAGACTTTTAAGTAGAATATACCTCAGAGTGAATGTGTGTCTGTCTCAATGAACATCAACATTATTTATG
This sequence comes from Cherax quadricarinatus, assembly GCF_038502225.1. NCBI lineage: Eukaryota > Metazoa > Arthropoda > Malacostraca > Decapoda > Parastacidae > Cherax > Cherax quadricarinatus. The sequence goes on from NC_091299.1 coordinate 34,767,840, forward strand.
TCCATCATTGTGACCGTAGGTCAGCACGAATGCTTCATCACGAATGTACACCAGTAATACTGAATATCAGCACGAATGTGTATCAACACTTATGTTTATTAGCATTCACGTACACTAGCATAAGTGTACGTCAGTGTAAATATACGTCAGCATAAAGGTATATTAGAGCGAATGTACTCTATGTCAGCACGAATTAATGCCAGCATTTATGTACACCAGCGTTTATGTACGTCAGCGTTTATGTACGCCAGCGTTTATGTACATCAGCGTTTATGTACGCCGGCGTTTATGTACGTCAGCTTTTATATACGTCAGTGTTTATGTACGCCGGGGTTCATGCAAGCCAGCGTTTATGTATTTCAGCGTTTATCTACGTCAATGTATGTGTATATGTTATCAAGAATATATATTGTTGCCCATTATAACTCCAGTCACAGTGGATAAGTTAAAAAAAATAGAAATGTTAAAAATTATGAAAAAAAAAAAATTCCAGCTTCACGTGTTTAATTTTGCTTGTGAGCTTTGAGCTCAGTTCCTCTCTCTCTCTCTCTCTCTCTCTCTCTCTCTCTCTCTCTCTCTCTCTCTTCTCTCTCTCTCTCCTCTCTCTCTTCTCTCTCTCTCCTCTCTCTCTTCTCCTCTCTCTCTCTCTCTCTCTCTTCTCTCTCTCTCTCCTCTCTCTCTTCTCTCTCTCCTCTCTCTCTCTCTCTCTCCCTCCTCTCTCTCTCTCTCCCTCCTCTCTCTCCTCTCTCTCTCTCCTCTCTCACTCTACTCTCTCCTCTCTCTCTCTACTCTCTCTCTACTCTCTCTCTACTCTCTCTCTCTCTCTCTCTCTCTCTCTCTCTCTCTCTCTCTCTCTCACTTTGCTTGTGAGCTCTGAGCTCATTTGTTCCTTTCTACTCCTCTCTCACTTTTTCTTGTGAATTCTGAGTTAATTCCCTCCTCTCCTCTATCCTTCACTCACATTCAGTCCCTTGTTCTAACATCTGTTCTTCACTCACCTCACCCTGCATCTCAAGCTGAATCACTTTACACTTAAACAGTCTTTCATAGACTATGTTTACCTTATTCCTGTATCTGTATCCTCACGATGCACGTGAACTACTTTTCTTGGGACAACGTTTCGCTCTGTGTAGAGCTGTATCTAATAATGACTTGACAAAGTTGTACATAGAGAGAAACAATGCGCTAATAAAAGTTGTTGAGGAGCGTGTCCCTTTTCTTTCGTATCTGGCAAGCACAGACCAGGGACGAAGACCCCACAATTTTTCTTAGGTGTGAAGGGCAACGATATGTCGTCCATCGTCAGTATCTGATCGTTTCATGACTCCCGGCGGGTTTAGCACTTCTTCATGAACAAAATTACACCTGTCGACCCTTTCCTCCTCTCGCTTCCTGTGTCTTCTTTAGTTTTTTTTAACATAGTTCCTCCTCTTCTCTCCTTAACCTCTCTCTCATATCTTCTCTAAACTTCACTTCTTCCCTTCCTTCCTCAGCTCTTCTTTATCTTGCTTTCACTACTAGCCTAGTCCTCCATTCCTTTCGATTACTCTTCAAGCGCCATTTCTTCTAGTCCTTCACCCTTCAAGGGAATGCGTTGATGCTTGTGAAGGGCTCTTAATTCAAGGAAATGGAGCTACCCATTCATTTACTCTGATCAAACTTGATTCCCTCCCAATTGACTATTGTAAACATCTCCCACAGTGTTCTCTTACAGAGAATGAGTTTGTTCGTTACAGTCAATGTGTTCTCTTACTTTTATTTTCTTCCTTCTCCTCCTCCTCCTCCTCCTCTTCTTCCTCCTCCGCGACCTGACTTATATATGAAAAGAATTCAAGTCGATTTACCCTTGGAATGTTGTTATAAGAAGCTGGTTCTATTCAGGTTCCAGAGTTTCCTTGATTGCTTACAATACATACCAAAACTCTTAGCCAGTCAGAGCGAATAATGCAGAAAATAAGCAAAATATATAAAGTATCAAAAAATATCATAAAACATAAAATATCATAATTAACATGTTTTTCAAGGATGTTACTAGTGGGGTACCACAAGTATCGGTGTTCTTCTCAAGGATGTTACTAGTGGGGTACCACAAGTATCAGTGTTCTTCTCAAGGATGTTACTAGTGGGGTACCACAAGTATCAGTGTTCTTCACAAGGATGTTACTAGTGGGGTACCACAAGTATCAGTGTTCTTCTCAAGGATGTTACTAGTGGGGTACCACAAGTATCGGTGTTCTTCTCAAGGATGTTACTAGTGGGGTACCACAAGTATCAGTGTTCTTCTCAAGGATGTTACTAGTGGGGTACCACAAGTATCAGTGTTCCTCTCATGGATGTTACCAGTGAGGGACCACAAGAATCAGTGTTTGTCTCAAGGAGAATAATGATACTTGTGGTACCCCACCAGTGACATCACAGAGGAGATCACTGATACTTGTGGTATCCCCTGGTGACATTCATTGAGGTACGACAAGTATCACTGGGATACCACAAGCATCATTGGGGCATCACAAGTATCAGTGGTGTGCCACAAATATTAGTGGGTTACCATAAATATCAGCTGGGTACCACAAGTATCAGTGGAGTACCAAAAATATCAGTGGAGTACCACAAGAATCAGTGGGGTACCTCAAGTATCAGTACTCCTCCAGACTCTGTTTTTATTCTCTAAAAATAACGTTTTTCAGAAATAATTCTACCATTACATCAGCAGCGATGCGAGAAAAATCTTAATGAAAAATCTAAACTCAAGATTAATGAAATAAAATTTCAGGAGTATAAAGGCGCCTTCCCTTCATGGAGGCCGCGAGGGTGCTGAAGGGTGTCTCTCTTGCCATGGTGAAGGGCTCCTGATCCAAGGATATTGGGGTATCCTCGTCCTTGGATTAAACCTGAATACAACCCATTTCCCAATACAATGTACGATAAGAGGGTTACTTCAGTGCTCTCCTGTCTCTCTCGACCACCACCCGCATGTGTCTACAACCTCCTCCACCATCTACACTTACCTGCTGAAGAGGGTCACTGACTGAGGCCGAAATGTACATATTGTTAAACTTGTCGGGTTAAAAAAATGGAAGATGAAGCTTAATCTCATGAATATTTACACGATCATAACATGTACGAAACAAGTACAAACAGTCGTTATAAGGATTTCAATTTATGGGACTTTTTTCTTAAAGAAAATGGGAGTTAGAGATGAAAATATCTGTGTACTGTTGTTATTTCCTCCGCCAGAAAAATGTCTCCTGGCTGGAGATTAAGTCAGTAAGAGGTGAGTGTCTTCCTGTTGCGAGACCCAGGGTGAGGTTGCGAGACCCAGGGTGAAGTTGCGACAACCAGGGTGAAGTTGCCAGACCCAGGGTGAAGTTGCCAGACTCAGGGTGAAGTTGCGAGACCCAGGGTGACGTTGCGAGACTCAGGTGAAGTGTCGAGACCCAGGGTAAACTTACGAGACTCAAGGTGATGCTGCGAGACCCAGGATGAAGTTGCGAGGCTCAGGGTGAAGTTGCGAGATCTAAAGTGATGTTGCGAAGCCCAGGATGAAGATGCGAGACCCAGGGTGAAGATGCGAGACCAGGGTGAAGTTGACTCAGGATGAAGATGCGAGACCCAGGGTGAAGATGCGAGACCAGGGTGAAGTTGCGAGGCCCAGGGCGAAGTTGTGACAACCAGGGTGAAGTTGCGAGACCCAGGGTAAAGTTGCCAGACCCAGAGTGAAGTGCCAGACCCAGGGTGAGGTTGCGAGACCCAGAGTGAAGTTGCGAGGCTCAGGGTGAAGTTGCGAGACTCAGGGTGAAGTTGCAAGACCCGGGATGAAGTTGCGAGGCTCAGGGTGAAGTTGCGAGATCCATGGTGAAGTTGCGAGACCAGAGTGAAGTTGCGACAACCAGGGTAAAGTTGTCAGACCCAGCGTGAAGTTGCCAGACCCAGGGTGAAGTTGCCAGACCCAGGGTAAAGTTGCCAGACCCAGGGTGAAAATGCCAGACCCAGGGTGAAGTTGCCAGACCAGGGTAAAGTTGCCAGACCCAGGGTGAAGTTGCCAGACCCAGGGTAAAGTTGCCAGACCCAGGGTGAAATTGCCAGACCCAGGGTGAAGTTGCCAGACCCAGGGTGAAGTTGAGAGACTCAGGGTGAAGTTGCCAGACCCAGGTTTAGGTTGTCAGACTCAGAGTGAAGTTGCGAGACCCAGGGTCAAGTTGCCAGACCCAGGGTGAAGTTGCGAGACCCAGGGTAAAGTTGCGAGACCCAGGGTGAAGTTGCGAGACCCAGGGTAAAGTTGCGAGACCCAGGGTGAAGTTGCCAGACCCAGGGCGAATTTGCGAGACTCAGGGTGAAGTTGCCAGACCCAGGGTGAATTTGCGAGACCCAGGGTGAAGTTGCCAGACCCAGGGTGAATTTGCGAGACCCAGGGTGAAGTTGCCAGACCCAGGGTGAAGTTGCCAGACACAAAGTGAGGTTGCGAGACCCAGGGTGAAGTTGCCACTTATGTTCCTGTGTGTGCTTGATAGCGCTGAGTGTTCACCAGTACTTGGATATTGCTGAGTGTTCACCAGTACCTTGATATTGCTGAGTGTTCACCAGTACCTTGATATTGCTGAGTGTTCACCAGTACCTTGATATTGCTGAGTGTTCACCAGTACTTGGATATTGCTGAGTGTTCACCAGTACCTTGATTGTGCTGAGTGTTCACCAGTACTTTGATATTGCTGAGTGTTCACCAGTACCTTGATATTGCTGAGTGTTCACCAGTACTTTGATATTGCTGAGTGTTCACCAGTACCTTGATATTGCTGAGTGTTCACCAGTACTTGGATATTGCTGAGTGTTCACCAGTACCTTGATTGTGCTGAGTGTTCACCAGTACCTTGATATTGCTGAGTGTTCACCAGTACCTTGATTGTGCTGAGTGTTCACCAGCACCTTGATATTGCTGAGTGTTCACCAGTACCTTGATATTGCTGAGTGTTCATCAGTACCTTGATATTGCTGAGTGTTCACCAGTACCTTGATGTTGCTGAGTGTTCACCAGTATCTTGATATTGCTGAGTGTTCACCAGTGCCTTGATGGTGCTGAGTGTTCACCAGTACCTTGATGGTGCTGAGTGTTCACCAGTACCTTGATGGTGCTGAGTATTCACCAGTACCTTGATATTGCTGAGTGTTCACCAGTACCTTAATATTGCTGAGTGTTCACCAGTACCTTAATATTGCTGAGTGTTCACCAGTACCTTGATATTGCTGACTGTTCACCAGTATCTTTATATTGCTGAGTGTTCACCAGTACATTGAACGTGCTCAGTGTTCACCAGTACATTGATCGTGCTCAGTGTTCACCAGTACAATGATCGTGCTCAGTGTTCACCAGTACATTGATCGTGCTCAGTGTTCACCAGTACAATGATCGTGCTCAGTGTTCACCAGTACAATGATCGTGCTCAGTGTTCACCAGTACATTGATCGTGCTCAGTGTTCACCAGTACAATGATCATGCTCAGTGTTCACCAGTACATTGAACGTGCTCAGTGTTCACCAGTACAATGATCGTGCTCAGTGTTCACCAGTACAATGATCGTGCTCAGTGTTCACCAGTACAATGATCGTGCTCAGTGTTCACCAGTACATTGATCGTGCTCAGTGTTCACCAGTACAATGATCGTGCTCAGTGTTCACCAGTACAATGATCGTGCTCAGTGTTCACCAGTACAATGATCGTGCTCAGTGTTCACCAGTACAATGATCGTGCTCAGTGTTCACCAGTACAATGATCGTGCTCAGTGTTCACCAGTACATTGATCGTGCTCAGTGTTCACCAGTACAATGATCGTGCTCAGTGTTCACCAGTACAATGATCGTGCTCAGTGTTCACCAGTACAATGATCGTGCTCAGTGTTCACCAGTACAATGATCGTGCTCAGTGTTCACCAGTACAATGATCGTGCTCAGTGTTCACCAGTACAATGATCGTGCTCAGTGTTCACCAGTACAATGATCGTGCTCAGTGTTCACCAGTATCCCGATGGTATTGAGGTATTAAATGTCCACCAGAACCTTAATGGTACTGAGTGTGCACCAGTACCTTGATGGTGCTGAGTGTTCACCAGTACCTTGATGGTGCTCAGTGTTCACCAGTACGTTGATGGTGCTGAATGTTCACCAGTACCTTGATATTGCTGAGTGTTCACCAGTACTTTGATATTGCTGAGTGTTCACCAGTACCTTGATAGTGCTGAGTGTTCACCAGTACCTTGATATTGCTGAGTGTTCACCAGTACCTTGATTGTGCTGAGTGTTCACCAGCACCTTGATATTGCTGAGTGTTCACCAGTACCTTGATATTGCTGAGTGTTCATCAGTACCTTGATATTGCTGAGTGTTCACCAGTACCTTGATGTTGCTGAGTGTTCACCAGTATCTTGATATTGCTGAGTGTTCACCAGTGCCTTGATGGTGCTGAGTGTTCACCAGTACCTTGATGGTGCTGAGTGTTCACCAGTACCTTGATGGTGCTGAGTATTCACCAGTACCTTGATATTGCTGAGTGTTCACCAGTACCTTAATATTGCTGAGTGTTCACCAGTACCTTAATATTGCTGAGTGTTCACCAGTACCTTGATATTGCTGACTGTTCACCAGTATCTTTATATTGCTGAGTGTTCACCAGTACATTGAACGTGCTCAGTGTTCACCAGTACATTGATCGTGCTCAGTGTTCACCAGTACAATGATCGTGCTCAGTGTTCACCAGTACATTGATCGTGCTCAGTGTTCACCAGTACAATGATCGTGCTCAGTGTTCACCAGTACAATGATCGTGCTCAGTGTTCACCAGTACATTGATCGTGCTCAGTGTTCACCAGTACAATGATCATGCTCAGTGTTCACCAGTACATTGAACGTGCTCAGTGTTCACCAGTACAATGATCGTGCTCAGTGTTCACCAGTACAATGATCGTGCTCAGTGTTCACCAGTACAATGATCGTGCTCAGTGTTCACCAGTACATTGATCGTGCTCAGTGTTCACCAGTACAATGATCGTGCTCAGTGTTCACCAGTACAATGATCGTGCTCAGTGTTCACCAGTACAATGATCGTGCTCAGTGTTCACCAGTACAATGATCGTGCTCAGTGTTCACCAGTACAATGATCGTGCTCAGTGTTCACCAGTACATTGATCGTGCTCAGTGTTCACCAGTACAATGATCGTGCTCAGTGTTCACCAGTACAATGATCGTGCTCAGTGTTCACCAGTACAATGATCGTGCTCAGTGTTCACCAGTACAATGATCGTGCTCAGTGTTCACCAGTAGAATGATCGTGCTCAGTGTTCACCAGTACAATGATCGTGCTCAGTGTTCACCAGTACAATGATCGTGCTCAGTGTTCACCAGTATCCCGATGGTATTGAGGTATTAAATGTCCACCAGAACCTTAATGGTACTGAGTGTGCACCAGTACCTTGATGGTGCTGAGTGTTCACCAGTACCTTGATGGTGCTCAGTGTTCACCAGTACGTTGATGGTGCTGAATGTTCACCAGTATCTTGATGGTGCTGAGTGTTCACCAGTACCTTGATGGTGTTCAGTGTTCACCAGTACCTTGAAAATGCTCAGTGCTCACCAGTAAGTTGATGGTGCTGAGTGTTCACCAGTACCTTGATGGTGCTGAGTGTTCACCAGTACCTTGATGGTACTGAGTGTGCACCAGTACCTTGATGGAGCTGAGTGTTCACTAATACCTTGATCATGCTCAGTGTTCACCAGTACGTTGATGGTGCTGAGTGTTCATCAGTACCTTGATGGTGCTGAGTGTTCACCAGTACCTTGATGGTGCTGAGTGTTCACCAGTACCTTGATGGTGCTGAGTGTTCACCAGTACCTTGATGGTGCTGAGTGTTCACCAGTACCTTGATGGTGCTGAGTGTTCACCAGTACCTTGATGGTGCTGAGTGTTCACCAGTATCTTGATGGTGCTGAGTGTTCACCAGTACCTTGATGGTGCTGAGTGTTCACCAGTACCTTGATGGTGCTGAGTGTTCACCAGTACCTTGATGGTGCTGAGTGTTCACCAGTATCATGATGGTGCTGAGTGTTCACCAGTATCTTGATGGTGCTGAGTGTTCATCAGTACCTTGGTGGTGCTGAGTGTTCACCAGTATCTTGATGGTGCTGAGTGTTCACCAGTACCTTGATTGTGCTAAGTGTTCACCAGTACCTTGATGGTGCTGAGTGTTCACCAGTACCTTGATGGTGCTGAGTGTTCACCAGTACCTTGATGGTGCTGAGTGTTCACCAGTACCTTGATGGTGCTGAGTGTTCACCAGTATCTTGATGGTGCTGAGTGTTCACTAGTATCTTGATGGTGCTGAGTGTTCATCAGTACCTTGATGGTGCTGAGTGTTCACCAGTACCTTGATGGTGCTGAGTGTCCACCAGTATCTTGATGGTGCTGAGTGTGCAACACTGTGTTGATGGTGCTGAGTGTGCAACACTGTGTTGATGGTGCTGAGTGTGCAACACTGTGTTGATGGTGCTGAGTGTGCAACACTGTGTTGATGGTGCTGAGTGTGCAACACTGTTGATGGTGCTGAGTGTGCAACACTGTGTTGATGGTGCTGAGTGTGCAACACTGTTGATGGTGCTGAGTGTGCAACACTGTGTTGATGGTGCTGAGTGTGCAACACTGTGTTGATGGTGCTGAGTGTGCAACACTGTGTTGATGGTGCTAAGTGTGCAACACTGTGTTGATGGTGCTGAGTGTGCAACACTGTGTTGATGGTGCTGAGTGTGCAACACTGTGTTGATGGTGCTGAGTGTGCAACACTGTGTTGATGGTGCTGAGTGTGCAACACTGTGTTGATGGTGCTGAGTGTGCAACACTGTTGATGGTGCTGAGTGTGCAACACTGTGTTGATGGTGCTGAGTGTGCAACACTGTGTTGATGGTGCTGAGTGTGCAACACTGTGTTGATGGTGCTGAGTGTGCAACACTGTGTTGATGGTGCTGAGTGTGCAACACTGTGTTGATGGTGCTGAGTGTGCAACACTGTGTTGATGGTGCTGAGTGTGCAACACTGTGTTGATGGTGCTGAGTGTGCAACACTGTTGATGGTGCTGAGTGTGCAACACTGTGTTCATGGTGCTGAGTGTGCAACACTGTGTTGATGGTGCTGAGTGTGCAACACTGTGTTGATGGTGCTGAGTGTGCAACACTGTTGATGGTGCTGAGTGTGCAACACTGTGTTGATGGTGCTGAGTGTGCAACACTGTGTTGATGGTGCTGAGTGTGCAACACTGTGTTGATGGTGCTGAGTGTGCAACACTGTGTTGATGGTGCTGAGTGTGCAACACTGTGTTGATGGTGCTGAGTGTGCAACACTGTGTTGATGGTGCTGAGTGTGCAACACTGTGTTGATGGTGCTGAGTGTGCAACACTGTGTTGATGGTGCTGAGTGTGCAACACTGTGTTGATGGTGCTGAGTGTGCAACACTGTGTTGATGGTGCTGAGTGTGCAACACTGTTGATGGTGCTGAGTGTGCAACACTGTGTTGATGGTGCTGAGTGTGCAACACTGTGTTGATGGTGCTGAGTGTGCAACACTGTGTTGATGGTGCTGAGTGTGCAACACTGTTGATGGTGCTGAGTGTGCAACACTGTGTTGATGGTGCTGAGTGTGCAACACTGTGTTGATGGTGCTGAGTGTGCAACACTGTGTTGATGGTGCTGAGTGTGCAACACTGTGTTGATGGTGCTGAGTGTGCAACACTGTGTTGATGGTGCTGAGTGTGCAACACTGTTGATGGTGCTGAGTGTGCAACACTGTGTTGATGGTGCTGAGTGTGCAACACTGTGTTGATGGTGCTGAGTGTGCAACACTGTTGATGGTGCTGAGTGTGCAACACTGTGTTGATGGTGCTGAGTGTGCAACACTGTGTTGATGGTGCTGAGTGTGCAACACTGTTGATGGTGCTGAGTGTGCAACACTGTGTTGATGGTGCTGAGTGTGCAACACTGTGTTGATGGTGCTGAGTGTGCAACACTGTGTTGATGGTGCTGAGTGTGCAACACTGTGTTGATGGTGCTGAGTGTGCAACACTGTGTTGATGGTGCTGAGTGTGCAACACTGTTGATGGTGCTGAGTGTGCAACACTGTGTTGATGGTGCTGAGTGTGCAACACTGTGTTGATGGTGCTGAGTGTGCAACACTGTGTTGATGGTGCTGAGTGTGCAACACTGTGTTGATGGTGCTGAGTGTGCAACACTGTTGATGGTGCTGAGTGTGCAACACTGTTGATGGTTCTGAGTGTGCAACACTGTGTTGATGGTGCTGAGTGTGCAACACTGTGTTGATGGTGCTGAGTGTGCAACACTGTGTTGATGGTGCTGAGTGTGCAACACTGTGTTGATGGTGCTGAGTGTGCAACACTGTGTTGATGGTGCTGAGTGTGCAACACTGTTGATGGTGCTGAGTGTGCAACACTGTGTTGATGGTGCTGAGTGTGCAACACTGTGTTGATGGTGCTGAGTGTGCAACACTGTGTTGATGGTGCTGAGTGTGCAACACTGTGTTGATGGTGCTGAGTGTGCAACACTGTGTTGATGGTGCTGAGTGTGCAACACTGTGTTGATGGTGCTGAGTGTGCAACACTGTGTTGATGGTGCTGAGTGTGCAACACTGTGTTGATGGTGCTGAGTGTGGAACACTGTGTTGATGGTGCTGAGTGTGCAACACTGTGTTGATGGTGCTGAGTGTGCAACACTGTGTTGATGGTGCTGAGTGTGCAACACTGTGTTGATGGTGCTGAGTGTGCAACACTGTTGATGGTGCTGAGTGTGCAACACTGTGTTGATGGTGCTGAGTGTGGAACACTGTGTTGATGGTGCTGAGTGTGCAACACTGTGTTGATGGTGCTGAGTGTGCAACACTGTGTTGATGGTGCTGAGTGTGCAACACTGTGTTGATGGTGCTGAGTGTGCAACACTGTGTTGATGGTGCTGAGTGTGCAACACTGTTGATGGTGCTGAGTGTGCAACACTGTGTTGATGGTGCTGAGTGTGGAACACTGTGTTGATGGTGCTGAGTGTGCAACACTGTGTTGATGGTGCTGAGTGTGCAACACTGTGTTGATGGTGCTGAGTGTGCAACACTGTGTTGATGGTGCTGAGTGTGCAACACTGTGTTGATGGTGCTGAGTGTGCAACACTGTTGATGGTGCTGAGTGTGCAACACTGTGTTGATGGTGCTGAGTGTGCAACACTGTGTTGATGGTGCTGAGTGTGCAACACTGTGTTGATGGTGCTGAGTGTGCAACACTGTGTTGATGGTGCTGAGTGTGCAACACTGTGTTGATGGTGCTGAGTGTGCAACACTGTTGATGGTGCTGAGTGTGCAACACTGTGTTGATGGTGCTGAGTGTGGAACACTGTGTTGATGCTGCTGAGTGTGGAACACTGTGTTGATGGTGCTGAGTGTGCAACACTGTGTTGATGGTGCTGAGTGTGCAACACTGTGTTGATGGTGCTGAGTGTGCAACACTGTGTTGATGGTGCTGAGTGTGCAACACTGTGTTGATGGTGCTGAGTGTGCAACACTGTTGATGGTGCTGAGTGTGCAACACTGTGTTGATGGTGCTGAGTGTGGAACACTGTGTTGATGGTGCTGAGTGTGCAACACTGTGTTGATGGTGCTGAGTGTGCAACACTGTGTTGATGGTGCTGAGTGTGCAACACTGTGTTGATGGTGCTGAGTGTGCAACACTGTGTTGATGGTGCTGAGTGTGCAACACTGTGTTGATGGTGCTGAGTGTGGAACATTGTGTTGATGGTGCTGAGTGTGCAACACTGTGTTGATGGTGCTGAGTGTGCAACACTGTGTTGATGGTGCTGAGTGTGCAACACTGTGTTGATGGTGCTGAGTGTGCAACACTGTGTTGATGGTGCTGAGTGTGCAACACTGTTGATGGTGCTGAGTGTGCAACACTGTGTTGATGGTGCTGAGTGTGGAACACTGTGTTGATGGTGCTGAGTGTGCAACACTGTGTTGATGGTGCTGAGTGTGGAACACTGTGTTGATGGTGCTGAGTGTGTAACACTGTGTTGATGGTGCTGAGTGTGCAACACTGTGTTGATGGTGCTGAGTGTGCAACACTGTGTTGATGGTGCTGAGTGTGCAACACTGTGTTGATGGTGCTGAGTGTGCAACACTGTGTTGATGGTGCTGAGTGTGCAACACTGTGTTGATGGTGCTGAGTGTGCAACACTGTGTTGATGGTGCTGAGTGTGCAACACTGTGTTGATGGTGCTGAGTGGCTCCTCTGACGGATAAGAAGTACTGAAATATTGTTAAAAGCTCCGTACGTGAGCGGTACAGCGCTGGACCTGTCAGTCACAGGACCGCCGTTCAAGTCACACGTCTAACTTCCTGTTTATTCATTTACTATTGTTTATTACGACTTAAATTAAGTTTATATATGCATGTGTATGTGTGTACTTTCCTCTTCGTTTCTCGCTACTACGTCCATTCTCTCTCTCTGCTCCATGAGCTATATCGTATAACTTCTTAAAGTTATGTATGGTTCCTGACTCCATTACATCGCTATCCAGATTGTTCCACTTCCCGACACCTGTATGACTGCAGAAATACTTCTTAATATCCATGTGACTCGTCTGAGTTCTTAGCTTCCAGTTCTGACAACTTGTTGCTGTGTCACATCTTTGACACATATTGTACCTATCCAACTTGTTATTTTCTCTCAGTATTTTATAGGTCATTATCATATTCCCCTCTATTTCTCCTGTCCTTTGGTGCCGTTAGAACGATTTCTTTTAACCTCTCGTCGCAGGATATGCCTCTTAGTTCCGAGAATAGTCTTGTTGCAAACCTTTGTACTTTCCCTAATTTTTTGAGGGTGAGAGTTCCATACTAGTGCTGCATACTCCAATACGGGCCTGATGTACACGGTGTACAGAGTCTTGAAGGATTCCTTACTAAACCCTATTCTTAGGTTTGCCAGGCGCCCATATGCTGCAGCAGTTATTTGGCTGATATACGCCCCAGGAGATGTGTTCGGTATTATACTCACCCCAGGACCTTTTTCATATCGTGAGGTTTGCAATCTTTGGCCCCCTAGCCTGTACTCTGTCTGCGGTCTTCTCTGACTTTCCCCAATCTTCATGAATTTGCACTTGGTGAGTTAAACTTCCGGAGCTAGTTGTTGGGCCAGGCTTGCAGCTTGTCCAGATCTCTTTATAGTTTTACCTGATCCTCATCCACTTGAATTCTTCGCATTAGCTTCACGTCGTCTGCAAACAGGGGACACCACTGAATCTATCCCTTTCTTCACGTCATTCACCGGCCATTGTGGAACCCCGCTAGTCCCAGGTGTGTGTATGTGTGTGTGTGTGTGTGTGTGTGTACTCACCTAGTTGAGGTTGCAGGGGTCGAGTCCAAGCTCCTGGCTCCGCCTCTTCACTAGTCGCTACTAGGTCACTCTTCCTGAACAGTGAGCTTTATCATACCTCTACTTAAAGCTATGTATGGATCCTGTCTCCACTACATCGCTTCCCAAACTATTCCACTTCCTGACTACTCAGTGGCTGAAGAAATACTTCCTAACATCCCTGTGATTCATCTGTGTCTTCAACTTCCAACTGTGTCCCCTTGCTGCTGTGTCGCATCTTTGGAACATCCTGTCTTTGTCCACCTTGTCAATTCCTCTCAGTATTTTGTATGTCGTTATCATGTCCCCCCTGTCTCTCCTGTCCTCCAGTGTCGTCAGGTTGATTTCCCTTAACCTCTCCTCGTAGGACATACCTCTTAGCTCTGGGACTAGTCTTGTTGCAAACCTTTGCACCTTCTCTAGTTTCTTTACGTGCTTGGTTAG
>NC_091299.1:34799222-34801722 GCF_038502225.1 Cherax quadricarinatus
GTGTGTGTGTGTGTGTGTGTGTGTGTGTGTGTGTGTGTGTGTGTGTGTGTGTGTGTGTGTGTGTGTGTGTGTGTGTGTGTGTGTGTGTCAGAGAGAGAGTGATGGCTGCTACAAAGCCCAGACTGACACTATATATCACAGGTCGAGTCAATGTTCCGTCTTGGCTTCTCCATCTACCGCCTGCTCCTCCTCCTCCTCCCCCTCTCTCCCTCCGTCTGCTATTCCATCCCCTCCATCACCATCTCTGCCTCCATCACCATTGATCAACCTGTCTCCAGTGTGCTGCAGATGTGGATGATTTCGAGACATTGGTTGTCAAGGATGGATGACGTCATGGAAGCAAGTCATGTAGTATGTCCGGGGATGATGTCACCGGATGATGCTTGCAGGAATGATGCCAGTGAATGAGTCTTGTCCTGAGAAGCAACAATGAGTTATATTTGAAATGATTTCCGTAATGAAGTTTACGGAGATCAAGGCCACACTGAGGGCTGAAGGCAGAAGTGAAGTCAAGGGGTATAGAGGAGACTAGTCGCCAATCAGTGACATTATCGGAGATGGTGAAATACGTGAAGCAGAAGTTTTAGGTATCAGTCCCTCAGTCTTGATGAAGCTACTGGGGACAGTGGAAGACATGAAGAAGTAGTTCGAGGTGCTCAGTCTCTCAGCTTACATGTTCAGTCCAACAGTCTTGACGAATCTAAAAGTAGCTGCCCGAGGATGATGTTATATAATGCAGACAGGAGAAGTGAATCAAAGTATAAATGGCGTCAGTGGAGGGCGGAGTCCACTAGACGAAGTAGGTCATGCCAATAGGGGCAAGAGTTAGAGTTGTAGGAGAATTCTCTACATCAAGATTTCAAGATGTTGCTGCATCAGACAGGTATTATTACATTAAAGATAAACAAACTAACAGGTAGAGTCATTATGGTGCTTTGTACTCGAAATTCCTAGCTATGAAACATATTGTTATGTTGGACTGAAGCTCGCTGTTAAGCATTGTTTGATACAAGCATTTTAAAGTCATCTTTTATGATTACTCAAAGATCTCTTTCTTTTCTTATTTCAATTTGCTTGTTGGCAAACATTTTATACTTATGTTTGAGATAATTATATTCAGAATGTATTACTTTGCACCTGACTTTCTCTTTCATGTCTCCCACCACAGCGCCAACCTGTTCAGCTTACCTTGAATACTCAGACAATCTGTTTTGGATGTTCCACTTTTCCACAATTTTGCATCATCAGCTAATTTTGCTGTCTTAAATGTTGGCCCTTACGTATATACTTGCCCTTCCTCAAGATCATTTATGTACATTATAAAGAGAACTAGACTAAGAACCGATCCCTGAGGAACTCAGTTCTTTACATGGAGCCAGGTAGACACCTCTTCGTTCAGTACCACCCTCTGCTTCCACTTTCTGAGTCGTTCATTTATCCAGACATGAAATTGGTCTTCAACACCATGTGTTTTTGGTGTTGACCAGCAATCTTTGATGGTATACCCTGTCGGATGTTTTTTTGAAATTTAGATGTGCTACAACTTGAAGGATTTTCTCGTCCGAAGTTTTGTATATATTGAAAATTTCGAACGAGCTAGTAAGTTATGATATTTTCATGTTAATATTTTTCATAAATTTAACTAACTAGCTGTTCCCAATAATAGTCTCTATTTGTTTACCTAAAACTGTTGTTAAGCTGATGGCGGAATAGTTTAGGACACAAGTCTTTTCCCCTTTTTAAATATATGAGTAAAATCTACTCGTTTGCAGCCCATTGGTACCTCAGAGTATTTTAAAATGTTACCGTTAGTAGGTATGCGATTTGTTATTATTCATCTTCTCCAGTTATTTTATAATATCAAGTCTGCTAATTATATCGGTACTTGGTTTTGCAGAGCCAATAATCTCTGTAACTAAATATTGCAGCGTGGGGAAGCTGGTGTCGTGTTCAGCTGTAACTACAGATTTGATAGCTGTGTTGCGAAGTGAAGTCATCAGTCGGCTACTGTTTGTTATTCTTTCATTATCGCTAAAGGTCCTGTAGCTGCATGTTTTATCTTCTTAACCTCTGGAGTGTTTGAAAAATTGTTTTGGGTTAATTTTGATGTTTTTGCTTAATTTGTCTTTCAAATTCCTGCTTTGCATTTCTGTGTGTGTGTGTGTGTGTGTGTGTGTGTGTGTGTGTGTGTGTGTGTGTGTGTGTGTGTGTGTGTGTGTGTGTGTGTGTGTGTGTGTGTGTGTACTCACCTAATTGTACTCGCCTAATTGTGGTTGCAGGGGTTGATTCATATCTCCTGGCTCCTTCTCTTCATTAGTTGCTACTAGGTCACTCTCTTCCTGCTCCATGAGCTTTATCTTACCTCTTCTTAAAACTATGTATGGATCTTGCCTCCACTACATCACTTTCCAGACTATTCCACTTCCTGACAACGCTATGACTGAAGAAGTACTTCCTAAAATCCCTGGGATTATCTGAGTCTTCAACGTCCAACTGTGAC
>NC_091299.1:34804222-34846722 GCF_038502225.1 Cherax quadricarinatus
GTAAGATATATTACAACTATGAAGATTTTTTATTAGAGCTCTTGTGATCTGCAAAAATGTAATATATTTGACTCAGAATTACTATCTGTATTTCTGGGAAATTTCAGAGATTTTATTTCCATTTAGAAATTCCAGTTTCAACTCAAATTACTCAATCTTTTCTTAAACCCAAGAGAGGTATACAGCTAGAAATATCCATATAGAACTCAAAATCCGCTTCGGATTTATATATAAAAGTCAAAATCAACTTCAAATTGTCATAACACTTCAAAACCCTCTTGAAATCTTATAAACACTTCAAAATCTACTTCAAATCCTTAAAAGCACTTCAAAATCAACACGATCAACGCTCCATTACTGCTTTGGTTTTCTTATTTTTGCTGCATTATTAATCACCAAATCCTTTAGTACTTATCTCCATCATGAAGGTCGTATCTCCGTTATACAGGTCGTATCTCCATTATATACCCCTTATTTCTGCTATAACATAGCCTTAAACATATACGGTGACTTGTGGGAGGCAAGGAATAGAAGGAGAGCTTTACATATCGTTGCAAATAGCAGAGACATGGGCGTTTTGCAAGGAGCAGAGACCTGGACTTTGCAGGAAATGGAGATCAGGAAGCTTTGCAAGGAACAGATTTGGGCACATTGTCAAGGGCATAGGCCTGGATGCTTTTCAAGCAACTGAGATCTGGAATCTTGGCAAGAAGCGGAGACCTGGATACATTGTCAGTAGAGGAGACCTGAATGTTTTGCAAGGAGGAGAAACTTAGAAATATCGCCAGTAGCGGAGACCTGTACGCGGCTGGAGTAGTGATCTCCTCCAGTGGTGTTCACGTGTTGGGAAGCCACCGAAACTTTTACTTAATAAAATGAAAATTACTGGAACCTTAGCAAATAAATACATTATTAATTACAGGCTTTTGATATGCTTTTGCATAGGAAAGACATAACAAGAAGGTTAAACTTATTACACTAAAGTTTACAGAAATATACATTTTTCTGCAAGATCAGCCCATGTCCTATTAAAATACTCAGGAGCTTGTTTTTTTAAGTATGGATACCTGTTTTGAAGATTTCTTCGTAGTTGTTAAGTATTAAGATTACTGTTACTTAGTACTCTCTTACGTTTACTACAGAGTATACCTGGTTTCTCTTTTATTAGCATTCCAGGTACCACCACCACTGATAAAACCTTCATTATACCTCCATTTCTACACTGTGCTTGCGTAGGAATGATCAAAACATAGTGTTATTGTGCCTGTATAGCTACACACGATCAAGCAGAAAAACACCGGTTGCACTGGGATTTATTTTGCTTTTAATACTGTTTTTATTTTCAATTCTTGTTGTATTTTCTCCAGTTCACAACCAACGGTCCGTGTAAATGGAGAACAAGTAAATAGCGAGCAGTATTTGATCATCAACTGTTTGTGATAAAAAACGCTGCTGCTTCTCGTTGTGAGTGTGTGGTAGCAACATTTATCAGAGCATGACAGAATGTCTAGTTTGCTGTAGAAAGTTCTAAATCTTGGACATTTCATTACTCATAAAAATATGAGTAATGAAACGCTGTCGGTTACAATTCACTTTCATAAAAAAAAACTGAACAGGACAGTGACTGTCAATGCATCTTATCTCACTCACCCCTGGCTCTCATTAAATTTCTTACGGAACCCCATGTTTTTGCGAGATGGTAGGTAAGACACATGGGCAACAGTTAGGCAACTTTATACCGAAAACGTTTCGCCTACACAATAAGCTTCTTCAGTTGAGTACAGAAAGTAGGCAGGAGCAGTAGAGATGTGAAGACGATGTAATCAGTCCATCACCCTTGAAGTAGGGTGATGGACTGATTACATCGTCTCCACATCTTTACTGCAGGTGCTGCGATCGTTCTCTTGCTTACTCACTGCCATCTAGTTGCAGAACGTGCTACGATCGTTTTCTGACTTTAATTATATGTGGTTATAAATATACATTTTTGTCGATTTATGTAACCTTAGCAAGCTAAATTAACTTTAATGAAAATTAGACACATTTGCAACATCTGGGTATCTTTATTGTAGACGTTTCGCCATCCAGCAGCTTTATTAATACAAATTCAAGGACATAATTGGAAAACGGAAGAACTATATACAGAAGATGGGGTAATCAGTCCCTCAGCCTTGGAGTAGGTGTGAAGAGCACCGTAAGTGCTCTTCACACGAACTTCAAGGCTGAGGGACTGATTACCTCATCTTTTGTGTATAGTTCTTCATGAACCTAACGCAACCTAACCTAACCTAACCATACTAAACTTACTCTAACCAAACACTACCGAATCTAACCCACTGTAACCTACCCTAATCTAATGCAATCGTGCCTAACCTAATATGTTATTTCATTCAACTATATATCTCCATATTACTCAAAGAAGCTTTCAATATTGAACATAGGGACTCTGACTCTCCTCCAGAAGGTAGTAAACCGCTTGTGGAAGTGTGGATAAGACCTCGTACTCCTAAAACTGCCATTTAAACCGCCTGTGGAAATGTGACTATTTTTCGTGTTCCTAAGAATTGCTGTGAAAGTCTAATTAGAGCCTCGAGCTTCTATTAATAACTCTTTTGAACCCGAAGAAGTATGGTTAAGGTCTCATGCCTGTATAAACAGGCCTGTCCTTAAACCCTGATAACATTAACCATGGATAATACAAAGACAGATCAAGGCTGTGTTAGGATAGAGTTTCGCTGAAGAAGTACATGTGAGTAGATGGAAAAGACAGACAGTAGAGTATCTACAAATCCGCATTGACTCTATCGCTGAGACGACATATCTACTGTGCTTCTATATAGATTACGAACTGAGACACATGTTCAACACTTGGGTAACTTTACTGTGGTAGCGTTTCGCCACAGTGGCTTCCTCAGTCGACTAGAGAGAAGAATGACTGAAGATCTGTCCCTCAGCCTAGTATAGATGAAATCAGTCTTTCAGTCAGTCCTTCAACTTGTCGGTTTTCTGAACATTTTATCTACAGATTAAGGACTATTGAAAACTACGATATATCGATATATCATTCCAGACCAAGGAACTGAACTCTTCTCCAGGTTGAGGGACTGACCACCTCAAATACTTTTTCTCCAAAGTTGAAGGACTGATTACATTATCTTCATTTGACTGCTACAACTAATGCCTTTGTATTCGACCGAAGAAGCCTACTGTGTAGGCGAAACGTTTCAACAATAAAGATACCTAACTGTTGCACATGTGTCTTAATCATGAACTTGTCAGAATTTTATATAATTTTCAACATAACGTTCAGACTGCTTGACAGTGCTCTAGAACCCTCATAAAGCTCTACTTAGAGCGAAACATTTGTAAATAACGGGACCTGCATCATATATCAGCGCCTGAGTAATGAGATGTATTAACGTTTGACCTCTCAAATTGAAAGTTACTTCCATTTCCTTGGATCAAGAGCTCTTCACCAACTTCAAAGCTCCCCACAGAAAAAGACTTCTTTGGTGATGCCAACAGAAAAAAAAAGCAAGTTGCAAAATTAATGGTTTAAAATTCAGAGTAGGCAATCTTGCCTTCAACTTTGTGTTGACTCGATCTTTCTACCTGTCATTTGTAGTGCTCCACCAGAAGCTAAACTCACAGCTAATGCCCAGTTTACACATACTTTGAGAAGTTTTTGAATGCAGCTAATGACATGGAGGGAAGGAAGGAGAGAGAAGCCGGAAGGGAGAAGAGAGTGGAAGAGTGTTAGTTACTCAGAAAGTTGGTTGAAGGGAATAAAAGAGGATCTGGATGTATGAGACGGTTAGAGGTTAGAGGTGACTGCAGGTGAGTTAAGGATGTGGGGGTGAGTAGCGTCACAACAACCACAACCGTAAGAATAACCATAACCACAATTAACATTAATAGGAACAACTATAGCAACAATAACAACCACCACAATCCCCACCAACATTACCACCAACATCGTCACACAACATAACAGCACCACCGCCACACAACATAACAGCAACACCGTCACACAACATAACACCAACACCGTCACACAACATAACATCGTTACACAACACAACACCAACACCGCCACACAACATAACACCAACACCGTCACACAACATAACACCAACATCATTACACAACATAACACCAACACCGTCACACAACATAACACCAACACCGTCACTCAACATAACACCAACACCGTCACACAACATAACTCCAACACCGTCACACAACATAACACCAACACCGTCACACAACATAACACCAACACCGTCACACAACATAACAGCAACACCGTCACACAACAAAACACTAACACCGTCACACAAGGAAGGGAGACAAGATATGTAGATGAATTATCTACCACCACCACATCACCACTACATCACCACTACATCCACCACTGCATCACTACAACCACCACTGCATCACCACTATATCCACCACCTACATTCACCACTACATCATTAAAACCACCACTACATCACCACTATATCCACCACCTACATTCACCACTACATCACTGCTACATCCACCTCTATATCACTACAACCACTACTACATCACCACTATATTCACCACCTACATCCACCACTACGTCCACCACCTACATCCACCACTACATCCACCACTACATCACCACTACATCCACCACTACATCACCACTATATCCACCACATACATCCACTGCTACATCCTCCTACATCCACCACTACATCCACCACTACATCACCACTACAGCCACCACATACATCCACCGCTACATCCACCTCTATATCACTACAACCACTACTACATCACCACTATATTCACCACCTACATCCACCACTACATCCACCACTACATCCACCACTACATCACCACTACATCCACCACTACATTACCACTATATCCACCACATACATCCACCGCTACATCCTCCTACATCCACCACTACATCACCACTACATCCACCACTACATCACCACTACATTACCAGCCCATCAACCACTACATCACAACTACATCACCACTACATCCACCAATACATCACCGCTACATCCCCCACCTACATCCACTACTATATCACCACTACATCCATCACATACATCCACCACAACATCACCGCTATATCCGTCACGTACATCTACCACTACATCACAACTACATCCACCACCTACGTCCACCACTACTGTCCATCAGGTTAGGCCCCAGGGCAATTTAAACACAGCCTGTGTACCAAGAATCCAATAAAACATGTCGCCTTCCGAAGCCTTATCATTCATTCCCGCTACCAGATAAACACACAAAACATATTTGTTAATATTGGTAACAGTGTCGGTTCCAGCAGCTGTGTTTGCCCGGGGAGAGGAAGGAAGCCTGAAGATGTTGTTTACTTAATCGCCTCTTACAAGCAGCATCCGTATCTCAACGAGTTAACCTGATGTCGTGTCCTCAAGTCTCATCCTTCAGACACAGGTACAGCAGGATCCAGGACGAAATTTGCCGAATTTCTTCGAGAAATCTTCGTAGCGTCACCTGGGTCAGTGACGTGTTCAGCATCTTCTGTATGTTGCTGCTGATGTTTCAGCTCAGCACGGCTATTTCAACAAGTCAGATGTGTGTTTTGTGGTGTTTTCGGCGTCCAGTTTGGTAGAATCTACACTATCTTCCGCGCTCACCTCACGCTGCTACCACCATAGACCGTAAGGTATCTTTATTTCGAAACGTTTCGCCTACACAGTAGGCTTCTTCAGTCGAGTACAGAAAAGTTGATTGAAACAGAAGACTTGAAGACGATGTAATCAGTCCATCACCCTTAAAGTTTTGAGGTGGTCAGTCCCTCAGTCTGGAGAAGAGCATTGTTCCAAGGTCTGAAACAATATTGTTTCAGACCTTGGAACAATGCTCTTCTCCAGACTGAGGGACTGACCACCTCAAAACTTTAAGGGTGATGGACTGATTACATCGTCTTCAAGTCTCTTCTGCTTTATCAACTTTTCTGTACTCGACTGAAGAAGCCTACTGTGTAGGCGAAACGTTTCGAAATGAAGATACCTAACTGTTGCATATGCACCATAGACCACTCGACGCTACTCACTCCCTCTTCGCTGTTTTCTGTGAATTCTGTGCTAATTCTTTGCTAAAGCAGTGTATCCGAGTGCCCGAGGTCATGAAGGCACGTGTGGATCTGGCCACATGGATCTCCAAGCTGCGTGGATCAACAAACCGTATGATTTGCCAGGATAACATGCCACTTGATGTCCTAAGCTGTGTTGTCCATGCTTGAACAAGCCAGATGTCCAAGCCACGTGTTGTTTGTTGCCTGACATCATAATGCTGCTTGATGCTACCTTGTGAAGTTACCGTTGCTTGACGTAACCCCCGACGTTACCACACACCTTCATGCTTCCCGAGGGGTACCTTGCGAGGTCACCGTTGCCTGACGTCACCACGCACCGTCACCATACTACCAGAACGTCTGCCCAACGCCATCCACGATGTCTGCCCGATGTCACCTAGCGACGACACCCGACGTCACCCTGAACATCTGCCCGAAGTCACTCTAGGACGTCTGCCCCGACGTCACCTCGCGATGTCACCCCACGACATCACCTCATGATATCACGCCTGACATCACACGATGTCACATCGACAGTGTTATAGTTTCATAGTGAGCCATTTGTATTCAGTATTATCTAGAACGATTAAGAGAAGATATATATATATATATATATATATATATATATATATATATATATATGTGTGTGTGTGTGTGTGTGTGTGTGTGTATGTGTGTGTATATGTATGTGTGTGTATATATATGTGTTTATATATATGTGTGTGTGTGTGTGTGTGTGTGTGTGTGTGTGTGTGTGTGTGTGTGTGTGTGTGTGTGTGTGTGTGTATGTGTGTGTGTGACGTGTTTCCTCTCAGTCATTGTTCCTTTACTAGTGTTCTCACATGTTCGTAAATGCCTTCATTTTTGCACAGAAAAGCATCATTTACTAGTGCAAGTTTACGTATGTACCTGATGAATGAAAAGTCTGAACCAGACCATTGTTAACACTCTCGTGTTACACGTCACCCTGTTGTGACCGTTTGACAACTGACACTAGCCAGTCCAAGCGACAGATTACGAGTGTCGTCTGAGCTCCTGTGTATAGAATGTACTTATGCTCGCAGCTGGTAGACTGCACGCCTGAGTCGGTCCTGCGACGACTCCCCGTAACGTCTCCCTAAGTCACTACATCTCCCTCAGTCAATACAACATCTCCCTCAGTCACTACAACATCTCCCTCAGTCACTACCTACCGGAAATACAACAAATGGATCTGCACGGGCTCTAGGGTAGGTTCGACAAGTGGCTACTAGAACTTATCCCCAACAAATACAAAGTTATGAAAACAGGAGAAGCGCAAAGACGTCCAGAAAAGTACAGGTTCAGGAGACAAAGACTGCAAACCTCACTGAAAGAGAAGGACATCGGGGTGAGCATAGCTCCGAGCATGTCGCCTGAGGCGCACATCAACCGAATAACCTCTGCAGCAAACAAAAGACTGGAAAATTTTAGTGTATGTTTCAGGAACATAAACAGGAAGACATTCACGGTATACACGACATATATATCAGGGCCATCTTGGAGTACGCAGCGCCGGTGTAAAACCTGCATCTGGCTCACTCAGCCAGGAGAAAGTGAAACCAAAAACGGCCAGAAGGGGCCAGAAGCCAAGACTCGACCCCTGAAGTCAAAATTAGGTGAGTACAACTTGGTGAGTACACACACACACACACACACACACACACACACACACACACACACACACACACACACACACACACACACACACACACACACACACACACACACACACAAGATCAAACCCCTGCATTTACTGACACTGGGAGTCGATGGAAGACTTTATGGAGCAGCAGCAGCAGCAGCAGCAGCAGCCTGAGACCATCTCAACTCAGTCTCATTGTAAATATCGAAAAATGTTAAATTCAACGTGTATTTTCTTCGCTGTTTTCATGTCAGACGTCTGTTGAGGGAAGGATGGAGGGAGGGGGAGGATGGAGGGAGGGGGGGAGGAAGGAGGGAGGGGGGAAGGATGGAGGGAGGGGGGATAGGATGGAGGGAAGGGAAGGATGGAGGGAGGGGGGATGGAGGGAGGGGAAGGATGGAGGGAGGGGAAGGATGGAGGGAGGGGGAGGATGGAGGGAAGGGGAGGATGGAGGGAGGGGGAGGATGGAGGGAGGGGAAGGATGGAGGGAAGGGAAGGATGGAGGGAGGGGGAGGATAGAGGGAGGGGAAGGATGGAGGGAGGGGAAGGATGGAGGGAGGGCTAGGATGGAGGGAGGAGGGAGGATGGAGGAAGGGGGAGGATGGAGGGATGGGGAGGATGGAGGGGGTAGGATGGAGGGAGGGGAAGGATGGAGGGAGGGGAAGGATGGAGGGAGGGGGAGGATGGAGGGAGGGGAAGGATGGAGGGAGGGGGAGGATGGAGGGAAGGGAAGGATGGAGGGAGGGGGAGGATGGAGGGAGGGGGAGGAGGGAGGGGGAGGATGGAGTAAGGGGAAGGATGGAGGGAGGGGAAGGATGGAGGGAGGGGGAGGATGGAGGGAAGGGAAGGATGGAGGGAGGGGGTGGATGGAAGGAAGAGAAGGATGGAGGGAGGGGAAGGATGGAGGGAGGGGAAGGCTGGAGGGAGGGGGAGGATGGAGGGATGGGAAGGATGGAGGGTGGGGGAGGATGGAGGGAAGGGAAGGATGGAGGGAGGGGGAGGATGGAGGGAGGGGAAGGATGGTGGGAGGGGAAGGATGGAGGGAGGGGGAGGATGGAGGGAGGGGAAGGATGGAGGGAAGGGAAGGATAGAGGGAGGGGGAGGATGGAGGGAGGGGAAGGATGGAGGGAGGGGGAGGATGGAGGGAGGAGAAGGATGGAGGGAGGGGGAGGAGGGAGGGAGGGGAAGGATGGAGGGAGGGGAAGGATGGAGGGAGGGGGAGGATGGAGGGAGGGGGAGGATGGAGGGAGGGGGAGGATGGAGGGAGGGGGAGGATGAAGGGAGGGGAAGGATGGAGGGAGGGGAAAAATGGAGGGAAGGGAAGGATGGAGGGAGGGGCAAGATGGAGGGAGAGGGAGGAGGGAGGGAAGGGAAGGATGGAGGGAGGGGGAGGATGGAGGGAAGGGAAGGATGAAGGGAGGGGAAGGATGGAGGGAGGGGAAGGATGAAGGGAAGGGAAGGTTGGAGGGTGGGGAAGGATGGAGGGAGGGGAAAGATGGAGGGAGTGGGAGGAGGGAGGGAAGGGAAGGATGGAGGGAGGGAAAGGATGGAGGAAGGGGGAGGATGGAGGGAGGGGGAGGATGGAGGGAAGGGAAGGATGGAGGGAGGGGGAGGATGGAGGGAGGGGGAGGATGGAGGAAGGGGAAGGATGGAGGGAGGGGAAGGAAGGAGGAAGGGGGAGGAGGGAGGGAGGGGAAGGATGGAGGGGGGAAGGATGGAGGGAGGTGGAGTATGGAGGGAGGGGAAGGATGGAGGGAGGGGAAGGATAATGGTAGAGTAAGGATAGAGTGAGGGGAAAGATGGAGGAAAGGGAAGGATAGAGGGAGGGGCATGAAAAAGGAAGGGGGAAGGATAGAGGAAGGGGAAGGATAGAGAGAGGGGAAGAAAAGAGGGAAGGGGAAGGATAAAGGGAGGGCCAGGAAAAAGGAAGGGGGAAGGATAGAGGGAGGGGAAGGATAGAAGAAGGGAAAGGATAGAGAGAGGGGTAGAAAAGAGGGAAGGGGAAGGATAGAGGGAGAGGAAGGAAAGAGGGAGTGGAAGGAAAGAGGGAGAGAGAAGGAAAGAGACAGGGGAAGGATAGAGGGAGGGGATGGAGAGAGAGAAAGGAAGGATAGAGGGAAGGAAAGGATAGAAGGAAGGGAAAGATAGAGGGAGAAGGTTAGAGGGAGGAGAGAAAGACAGAGGGAAGGGAAAGACAGAGGGAGGGGAAGAAAAGGTTTAGCGAAGGAGGGAGGGATGAAGGATGAGAGAGGGAAAAGGCGAAGAAATACAGGGGAAAGGAAGAATCGGTGGAAGGGAAGTAAAGGAGAAGGAAGAAAAGGGGAAGGAAGGTGAGAGGGAGAGGGAAGGTAAAGGGGAAGGAAGGTGAGAGGGAGAGGGAAGGTAAAGGGGAAGAGGAAAGGTAGAGAGGAAGAAGGAAGAAAACGGGTAAAGAGAGGGGCAAAAGAAAGAGATGAAAGGAGGAAAGAGGTAAGGGAAGTAAGAAGTAAGATGGAGTACAGTGAAGAGGTGAATCGAGAGGAAGGAGAGGGGTGAAAGGAACGGGAGGGGGAGGAGGGAGAGGGGTGAGGAGGAACGGGAGGGGGAGGAAGGAGAGGGGTGAGGAGGAACGGGAGGGGGAGGAAGGAGAGAGAGTGAGGAGGAACGGGAGGGGGAGGAAGGAGAGAGGTGAGGAGGAACAGGAGGGGGAGGAGGGAGAGGGGTGAGGCGGAACGGGTGGGGGAGGAAGGAGAGGGGTGAGGAGGAATGGGAAGGGGAGGAAGGAGAGGGGGAGGTGGACCAGAAGTGGGAGGAACGGGAGGAGGAGGAGGAAGATAAGGGTGAGGAGGAAAGGTAATGGGAGGTGGGAGAGGGATGAGGAGGGGGAGGAAAGAGACGTAGAAAGGGATGGGTGAGGAAAAAGAGGGAAGATGGGTAGAGTGAAGGAAAGAAAGAGAGGAGAGGAAGGGTTAAGGGAAGGAAACGGAGGTGAAGGTGAGGGAAGGATAGGGAGAAGGGTGGGGTAAAGAGAGGGAACAGGTGGATGGTTATGAAGGAGGAGGAAGGGAAGGTAGAGAAAGGAGAGAGTGGAGGAGGAGGAGAGGGTGGAGGAGGAGGAGAGGGGAAGGTACGGGTGGAGGGAGAGCAGAGAAATTAAAGGGTGGAGGGGAGGGGAGGAGAATTAGAGGGTGGACGGGAGGGAAGGGGAATTAGAGGGTGGAGGGGAGGGGAGGAGATGGGCCGGGTGGAGGGGGAGGGGCACAACAGATCAACAAGAGCTACGTTAATTAGCCACTCAGGACGGCATTATCTACACTGATTCTCCAATCAAAACAAATATTGGCTTCCACGATCAATCAGAACAACATCATGAACGTTGGTATAAACCGCCAGTGAGGACAACGTTTGCTACACTGACAGACCTGCTAGGACAATCAGAATAACAAAATTGACGACATTCTCTTTTCAATCAGGATAACTCTGATGGCGACGATTGGTCAGTAAAGACATCGACGAACTGACGGGAGCAGGACTCACTGATAAACAGCTATCAAGGCGAAGCCACCAAGACAATGCCACGAAGATAAAGCCACCGAGACAAAGCCACCAAGACAAAGTCACCATGACAAAGCAATGAAGACAAAGCCACCAAGACAAAGCCACCAAGACAAAGCCACCAAGACAATGCCACGAAGATAAAGCCACCGAGACAAAGTCACCATGACAAAGTCACCATGACAAAGTCACCATGACAAAGCAATGAAGACAAAGCCACCAAGACAAAGCCACCAAGACAAAGCCACCAAGACAAAGCCACCAAGACAAAACCACAAAGACAAAGCCACCAAGCCAAAGACACCAAGACAAAGTTTTCAAGGAAAAGCTAAGACAAAGCTATCAAGGCAAAAGGGAAGCAGTGAGAACGAGAGAGAGAGAGAGCAGAGAGCAGAGAGAGAGAGACAGACTGGAGAAACCATTATAATGAAGGTAGACAAGGAAACACGTCATCGTCAGAGAGGACACACAAAAACAGGTCATTGGAAGCGGAGACGAAGACTGATGACAAATTCGATCCATCACGAACACGAATATCAATTAGGAACAAGGTATTCACGAGAGAAGAGGTAAACCCGGCAGGATCATCACGGTGCCTGACGAGTAGGAAAGGTGAAGGATAATCAGGGGTTTCGTGCAAGGATAAGGAGAGAATGGCTCCAATTCTTTGGATCAAGAGCCCTTTAGCTATATGAATGCATCCTTCCTCCCTCCTTTAAGGGATATATTCCTATCCAGAGCGATTCCTTAGTATTTAAACTTATTAGATTTCAGTGGTTAATTATATATCATAATTATATATCATCAACCTATCAATTTAACATCAACTGTAGGTTAAAAAAAATGACTGATAATAGGAGCAAGATGGCTGATTTTCTAAAACGTAACTTAAACGGAAATCAACAGAGGTTTTCCAGCAGACAATCATGTCTGACTAACTTGTTACAATTTTTTATTGTAAATGCATAAACGAAAGTCCAACCCGATGAATTACAATTAGATTTGTGAAAGACATTCGACAAGATACCCCAGCGAAGGTTACTTGACAAAATAAACCTCGTCTGGTACAGGGGACTAACTTTATACCTGGACAAGCGACTGACTCACAATTAGGAAAGAGAGAGTGGTGCTGAAAGGAGAGGTGTCTGAGTGGCTTGCTGTAAGCAGAGGAGATCCTCAGTGATCGGTTTTTAGTCCAGTCTTCTTCACAGTGTATATAAATGATCTTGATATGGGGGTTAATATCCAAGATAGTAAGTTTTGCAAATAACAAAAATTTGGGGAAAATGCAGAATCAACAGGAGACCGAGTATTCATTGTGATCTGGACAGGTTGGCGCTGTGGTCACGACATGGAAGTAGAGTTTCATTGGAGACAAGTGCAAAATAATGCATTGTGGGTATAGCAGTCTCAAACATGCATTCAAAATGTTCGGCAATAAACAGACCGAAACAAGAGAGGAAAAGGGCGTTGAAGTAGTCACAAGCAGCGACCTCATAAAGCACCAAATAACGCGTAACTATGAACAGCAACGCCAGCAGAATGCTTGTTACTAAAAGTCTCTACTACAAAATACCAGGAAATGTAGTGACTCCAGTTAATACACTTTTTGCACCACATCTCGAATGAGCAATTTAGTTCTGATCTCTAAATTACATAAAGGACGAAGATAAACTAGAGAGGATACAGATAATGTCAGTCAAGTTCGTACCATCAATGAAGCAACTACTGTGTGTGAGGAAAGGCTCAACTCACATAACCTTTTCTTTCTTAAGGAATATGGATAACGAGTTCGCACTCAGATGTTGCTTTAAGATATTGAATAGTTTTGATACACTTAAACACAAGAGTAAAATGAGTCAATAACGAGACACAATGGAATGAAACCTCTGACAAGCGCTTTGCAAATATATTATTCAACTAGAATCGCCTGGGCAATTTAAAATAAACGAATCCTTGATGTTTGTTCAGCAATTACATTATGATGAACGGTAAACAATGATCCACCCTTGTTAATAATAACAGTAGTGGTGGAAGTGGAGGTAGCGATGGTGACTGTGGCAGACATACCAGTGGTGGGCATATAACTAGCAGTAACTAAAAGTGGAACAACTGGAACACACAGCTCTGTGAGTAGTAGTGTACTAACACAAGTAGTTATGGAAGGAACAACACAAATAAGATGAGAAAGTTATAGTCCAAGTCTTCCATCCACGCCCATCTATTTCCATCTACTTCCATTCACTTCCATTCACTTTCATCCCCGTCCATCTACTTCCACTCATTCTCATCTCTCCTGTAAATTCGTGACACTTTTCAGTATTGTATGGAATATTTGGTCTCTAGGCGCCATGATGGTATTGGTGGACCAGTAGTAAGAATGAATGGGAGAGTGCTGGTACCCGGGGATGAAGTTGATATCCTTGGGGTTAAATCTGACTCCAAACTGACCACGAAGAACCATGTAAATATTGCAACAAGGCTGCCAGGAAGCTTACGGCACTTCGATGTATCTCTCAACGGCTCTACAGTAGAGGTTGCAAGATTCTGTACGAGGCACAAGTACGCTCACACCTTGAGTATGCTCCACTTTCTTGTATTGGATGCCCGTCGTCTCATCTGCGACTTCTTGACGGAATAGAGAACAGAGCAAGACGACTCATCTCTCGCCTGGACCCATCCTTGACGGATCTGTCATTTCAGTAGAACCTTCAACACCGGAGCAACGTGGGTGGCCTTACTGTTATGCACAAGGCCAATATCGTCAAAGTACCACATTTGGCTATACTCCGAGGACAGCGAGAAGTGAGCTTCTACACAACAAGACGGGCAGCAAGCAGCAACTTCACTCTGACAGTACCAGCCTCCAGAACATCACTTTAACTGAGATCGTTTATTCCCAAGATGAGTCGAATCTGGAACATGCTCATACATCATAATGATATCAACGAAATAAAGTTAGCTGATCAACTGAAATTGCTGGCCCACACATGGCTCCAACTTCATCCTGTTCCATATTTGTATATTTCATAACAATAAAAAGGCTTTCAAATGAGCTGATGTATGTAACAGCTCTTAGCTTGTACATAAAGTTAAGAATTCTTACCCTAACCTTGTAAAACCCTGTGGAAGAGAGAGAGAGAGAGAGAGAGAGAGAGAGAGAGAGAGAGAGAGAGAGAAAAGCTACTCTCCAGAATTTCAAAAGTGTGATCTTAAATGATCAAGGAGGAGACTCGAGGCCAAGTTTAAACGCTTGCTTGACGGCGTATAAGAAGTTAAGTATGAGGAAGGTTTCTTGAAGATGCTCTCCTCCCTCGTCAACACCAGTCACCGGTGGTAGCGCAGTCACCGGTGGTAGCGCAGACACCGGTGGTAGCGCAGTCACCGGTGGTAGCGCAGTCACCGGTGGTAGCGCAGACACCGGTGGTAGCGCAGTCACCGGTGGTAGCGCAGTCACCGGTGGTAGCGCAGTCACCGGTGGTAGCGCAGTCACCGGTGGTAGCGCAGACACCGGTGGTAGCGCAGTCACCGGTGGTAGCGCAGTCACCGGTGGTAGCGCAGACACAGTCACCGGTGGTAGCACAGTCACCGGTGGTAGCGCAGACACAGTCACCGGTGGTAGCGCAGACACAGTCACCGGTGGTAGCGCAGACACCGGTGGTAGCGCAGACACAGTCACCAGTGGTAGCACAGTCACCGGTGGTAGCGCAGACACAGTCACCGGTGGTAGCGCAGACACCGGTGGTAGCGCAGACACCGGTGGTAGCGCAGACACAGTCACCGGTGGTAGCACAGTCACCGGTGGTAGCGCAGACACAGTCACCGGTGGTAGCGCAGACACAGTCACCGGTGGTACCACAGTCACCGGTGGTAGCGCAGACACCGGTGGTAGCGCAGTCACCGGTGGTAGCGCAGACACCGGTGGTAGCGCAGACACAGTCACCGGTGGTAGCGCAGACACAGTCACCGGTGGTAGCGTAGACACAGTCACCGGTGGTAGCGCAGACACAGTCACCGGTGGTAGCGCAGACACAGTCACCGGTGGTAGCACAGACACAGTCACCGGTGGTAGCGCAGACACAGTCACCGGTGATAGCGCAGACACAGTCACCGGTGGTAGCGCAGACACCGGTGGTAGCGCAGACACAGTCACCGGTGGTAGCGCAGACACAGTCACCGGTGGTAGCGCAGACACAGTCACCGGTGGTAGCGCAGACACAGTCACCGGTGGTAGCGCAGACACAGTCACCGGTGGTAGCGCAGACACAGTCACCGGTGGTAGCGCAGACACAGTCACCGGTGGTAGCGCAGACACAGTCACCGGTGGTAGCGCAGACACAGTCACCGGTGTGGTAGACACAGTCACCGGTGGTAGCGCAGACACAGTCACCGGTGGTAGCGCAGACAGTCACCGGTGGTAGCGCAGACACAGTCACCGGTGGTAGCGCAGACACAGTCACCGGTGGTAGCGCAGACACAGTCACCGGTGGTAGCGCAGACACCGGTGGTAGCGCAGACACAGTCACCGGTGGTAGCGCAGACACAGCCACCAAGCTTCATTGTAAATTATACCAAAATAAAGAAGATACGTAGCAGTACAGCAGCTTCATCTCTGCCGTGGAACGTTAATGAAAGCTGAAAGTAATCATGGTGGAAATGAGGAATGGGAGGTATGGGATGAATGGACGTGACCCGTTCCAGAATTGCTAGAGGAAATAAGTGAGTGAAGATAGCAGAGATAGGAGTGTCCCTTAGGTAATGACGTGTGGATAAGAACCATACCTTGAGCAAGACTTCTCAGCATGGTCAAGACTGTTTTGAGTAGTTCACTCCAGCCCACCAACACTCCCACCCACCCATTCATGTTCCCACCCACCCACTCACACTAACACCCACTCACACGCTGTAATGGTTTTAATAGTATTAATAGAAGCAACGTCCATCTTCCCTTATCAGTCTCTCTCTCTCTCTCTCTCTCTCTCTCTCTCTCTCTCTCTCTCTCTCTCTCTCTCTCTCTCTCTCTCTCTCTCTCTCTGTGATTCACACAGTATGGTAGTGTTTGCTTTTCCACGGGAAGGAACAGTCTGCTGTCAATAATCCTTGAAGCTGTTGTATCTTAATGACTGCCTCCCCGTTAGTGATGTCTGAAGTATGCTGTCTGCAGGTCAGTGTT
Organism: Cherax quadricarinatus; assembly: GCF_038502225.1. NCBI lineage: Eukaryota > Metazoa > Arthropoda > Malacostraca > Decapoda > Parastacidae > Cherax > Cherax quadricarinatus. The sequence continues at coordinate 34,820,705 of NC_091299.1, forward strand.
ACACTTGTGCCTTCGTGGCCCCATGCTGCCTGCAGGTAGGTTTAACATAGTACTCACTATCGATAATGAGGTATGCCACGAAACATCTAAGGTGGCAAATTGCTTTAATTCCTACTACACATCTGTTGCATCAACACTAGTAAGTAAACTACCAGCTGCATCAAATACCTTTAACACAGACTCTGATAAGTTTCAAACATACTATACCAATAAAGGGGTAACCCCAAACAGTTGTCAACTAGTAAGTGTATCTCATGACTTTATTCAAAAAGAACTAAGCAGGTTAAACCCATCTAAGAGCACAGGCCCTGATAACATCCCGTCTAAGTTCCTAAAAGATTGTGCTTCTGAACTGTCAATCCCTATTGCTCACATAATAAATCTATCAATCACCACTAATACCATACCGGAGGGGTTCAAGGAGGCCAGAGTTACTCCTATCTTCAAGAAAAATAGTAGGTCAGCAACTATAGGCCTGTTAGTATACTCAGTACAATATCTAAAATTCTAGAGAGGGCGGTGTACTCTCAAGTAGTTAAGTACCTTAATGACAACAACATTCTCCATAGCTATCAATCAGGCTTTAGAAGATCCTACTCAACCGACACCTCCCTAATTAATCTGATGGATTACCTGAGAACTGAAATGTCAAAGGGGAACCTCATAGGTATGGTAACCTTAGACCTGCAAAAGGCCTTCGATACTGTCAACCACAATATATTATGTAAGAAACTTCAAGCTATCGGTATAGGTTCTGTAGACTGGTTTAAGTCCTACCTTAACAAGAGAAGACAAATAGTCAAAATCAACAAAACGGAATCAGAACCCCTGCCGATAACATGTGGAGTTCCCCAAGGTAGTATTCTGGGTCCCTTATTATTCTTATGTTATGTCAATGACATGCCTATCAGTGTCAAGTGCAAACTCCTACTGTATGCAGATGACAGTGCCCTGTTAGTGTCAGGTAAAGACCCACAAGATATATGTTTTAACACTGGAACTGGAGTCCTGCAGCAAATGGTTAGTAGACAACAAACTATCATTACACCTCGGGAAAACTGAAGCCATTCTCTTTGGCACGAAACATAAACTGAGAAGGGTAAATAATTTTAATTTCCAGTGTAATGGGGAGCCCATCACTTTGGTTTCATCAGTAAAATATCTGGGAATTCCCTTTGACCCATGCATGTCAGGAGAATTGATAGGGAACAGTGTAGTAAAGAAAGCGAATGCCAGACTGAAGTTCCTGTATAGACAAGCACAGTGTCTACCTACTGAGGCTCGCAGGACCCTATGTCTAGCCCTTATACAATGCCATATGGATTACGCTTGCTCTTCATGGTACTCTGCCTTGACAAAAAAAAACTGAAAGATAGACTGCAAATCACCCAGAATAAAATCGTAAGATTCATCCTGGGGCTGGGACCAAGAGAACATGTAGGCCAGGATGAATTACAGCAGTTGGATATGCTGAATGTTGAAGACAGTAAAACAACTGAAGCTAAATCATGTTTATAAAATTGCTCACAAACAGTGTCCAAAATATCTTGCTGTAAATTTTGTCAAGGTTGGGAACCAAAGCAATCACAGTACTAGGGGGAGAGAGCACAACTTTGTAGTACCCACAGTCATTGGCCAGGCTTCAAACACCTTTCATTGTACAGCAATAAAGGAATGGAACAGACTACCCGCACATGTCAAGGCCAGTCATAGCATGAACCAGTTCAAGAAGAGTGCCAAAAGGTGTCTGATGAATGTAGCTACAGAAAGGGAGGAGAATTATTTTCTATTTTTTAGCTAACATACGTGTAAATTTTACTTTATTCCTAGAAATGACCATCGTATTGTAGATAGTCTTAATGACCCTCGTGTAGTAGATAGTCTTTTTAGTATGATAATAAGATGTTATCTTCATTATAGAATAATAAGAAAATATTATAACCTTTATATTATAATAATAAGGTAAAAGGACCCCAATGGAAATAAGTCACTCTGTCTGACTTTTTTGGGTTAATCTAGGTTCTCTACACATATGCTGCTATGTATGATAATTCTATGTAACTGTATTTGTGTATACCTGAATAAACTTACTTACTTACTGAAAAAATATATTTTATTGTGTTTGTTTAGTATTAAATTATTGTAAACAAATCTAAAATATATTTAGTTGGGTTAGGCTAAAATAAATTGCGCTTGTTTTAATAAGGTTAGGTAAGTTTTCTAAGTTCCTTTTGGTGCAAAATTATAAATTTTTACATCAACATTAATGAAAAAAAATATATATTTAAACGTATAAGAGAAAATTTTAGAAAGGACTTAATTTTAAATGAATTCTTGCTAACTGACCAGTTTTACATATTCGGCACGACATACATACATACATATATATATATATATATATTTATATATGTTGGTGTGGCGGGCTCTGAACTAATTTCATTCTTCTCCTATGTTATTGCCTAAATTCCACTTGTTCGTGGATGCATTAATATGTGGACTGCTTATGAAGGCTGGTATATCAAACAGGAGTAGAATGAAATTATAGTTCCGAGCTTACCACACCAATGTATGTCTTCGCATCATGAAATATGCCTAGCTCTGCTAGGTACATGATGCTTGTAGGATTGTTTGGTCCATTGGTTAACACTATTGTGAATTATGAGTGCTTCCCACGAAGCGGGCTAAAACAACACAGGTTCGAGCTCCGGCTAGCCGCAGTCTGTTTTTGCTTAAATACCACCGTGGTTGCATTAGTTGTAAGTAAGTGAGAGTCAAAGGTAGATGGGATACATGGAAAATGGAAGTAGCAAGTAAGAAAGAGGTGAAGGTTCATAAACTAAAGGAGGACGCAGTTAGGGTAAGGTATAAACAGTCATTGGAAGAAAGATGGGCTAGTGAGAGAAGAGACAATGAGGTTGAAGAGGTATGGGGTAGATTTAAGAATGCAGTGTTAGAGTGTTCAACAGAAGTTTGTGGTTACAGGAAAGTGGGTGATGGAGAGAAGAAGAGCGATTGGCGTAATGATGAGGTAAAAAGAGAAGGAATGTAAAAGGAAGAAAATGAGAGAGTAGGCGAGATGCTGTCAACAAATTTTGTTGAGAACAAGAAAAAGTTTTGGAGTGAGATTAATAAGTTGAGAAAGCCTAGGAAGCGAATGGATTTGACAGTTAAAAATAGAAGAGGAGAGTTATTAGATGGAGAGTTAGAGGTATTGGGAAGATACAGAGAATGTTTCAAGGAACTGTTAAATGTTGATGCAGATAGGGAAGCTGTGATTTCGTACACTGGGCAGGGAGGTATAACATCATTGTAAGATTGAGGAAGAGCCGAATGTAAGTGTGGGGGAGGTACGTGAGGCAGTGGGTAGAATGAAAGGGGGTAAAGCAGCTGGGATTGATGGGATAAAGACAAAAATGTTAAAGGGAGGTGGGGATATAGTTCTGGAGTAGTTGATGCTTTTATTTAATAAATTAATATAAGAGGGTGAGGTACCTAGGGATTGGCAGAGAGCGTGCATAGTTCCTTTGTATAAAGACAAAGGTGACAAAAGAGTGTTTAAAAATTATAGGGGAATAAGTCTGTTGAGCATACCTGGTAAAGTGTATGGTAGTTATTATTGAAAGAATAAATAGTAAGACAGAGAGTCAGATAGCAGATGAACAAGGAGGCTTTAGGAAGGGTAGGGAGTGTGTACACCAAATGTTTACAGTGAAACATATAGGTGAACAGCATTTAGATAAGGATAAAGAAGTTTTTGTTGCATCTATTGATTTGGAAAAGGCGTATGATAGGGGAGACATGGACACAATTTGACGGATGTTGCAAATGTATGGAATAGGAGATAGGTTACTGAAAGCAGTGAAGAGTTTTTACGAGGATAGCGAGGCTCAGGTTAGTGTATGTAGGAGAGAGGGAGATTATTTTCCAGTAAAAGTAGGCCTTAGACAAGGATGTGTGATGTCACAATGGTTGTTCAGTATATTTATGGATGGGGTTGTAAGAGAAGTGAATGCTCGGCTATTGGCAAGAGGTGTAGGATTAAAAGATAAAGAATCTAACACAAAGTGAGAGTTTAACAACTGCTCTTTCCTGATGATGCTGTGTTTTTGGGAGATTCTGAAGAGAAGTCGCAGAGGTTGGCGGACGTGTTTGGCACGGTATGTAAAAGAAGGAAATTAAAAGTGAACATAAGAAAGAGTAAGGTGACGAGGATAACAAAAATAAGTAGGTAATGAAAGATTGAGTATCAGTATGGAGGAAGTGAATGCATTGAGATATTTGGGAGTGGACATGTCAACAGATGAGTCTATGAAAGATGCGGTGAATCATAGAATTGGTGAAGGGAAAAAGGCGATTGGAGCACTTTGGAGCCTGTGGAGACAAAGATCGTTATCCATGGAAGTATAGAGGGGAATGTGTGAGAGTATAGTTATACCAACTCTCTTTTACAGGTGTGAAGCATAGATGTTGAATGTTGCAACAAGGAGGAGACTGGAGGCAGTGGAGATGTCGTGTCTAAGGGCAATATGCAGTGTGAATATAATGCAGAGAATCTGTAGTTTGTAAATTAGGAGGAGGTGCAAGGTTACTGAAAGTATTATCTAAAGGGGTGGGGAGGGATTGTTGAGGTGGTTCGGACATTTAGAGAGGGTGGAACGAAACAGAATGACTTAGAGAGCATTTAAATCTGTGGTGGAAGGAAGGCGGGGTAGGAGTCGGCAGAGGAAAGGTTGGAGGGAGAGGGTAAAGGAGGTTTTGTGTGTGAGGAGCTTGGACTTTCAGCAAGCGTGCATGAGCGTTTTAAATAGAAGTGAGTGGAGATAAATGATTCTTATGACTTGAAGTGATGTTGGAGTGTGAGGAAATTAACATTTCTGAAGGGATTCAGGGAAACCGTCCAGCCAGATTTGAGCCCTGGAGGTGGGAAGTATAGTACCTACACTCTGAGGGAGGGTTATTGATTTTCCAGTTTTTTAACTCAAGTGTAGGCGTACCTCTGGCAAGACAGTGATGGAGTGAATGATGATGAAAATGTTTCTTCTATTTCTGGTCACCCTGCCTTGGTGGGAAACGGCTGATGTGACAATAATATATATATATATATATATATATATATATATATATATATATATATATATATATATATATATATATATATATATATATATATCTATATATATGTATATATATATATATATGTATATATATATATATATATATATATATATATATATATATACATATATATAAATATATATATATATATATATATATACATATATATAAATATATATATATATATATATATATATATATATATATATATATATATATATATATATATATATATATATATATATATATGTCGTGCCGAATATGTAAAACTGGTCAATTAGCAACAACTCATTTAAAATTAAGTCCTTTCTAAAATTTTCTCTTATACTTTTAAAGATATATATTTTTTCATTAATGTTGATGTAAAAAATTATAATTTTGCACCAAAAGGAACTTAGAAAACTTACCTAACCTTATTCTAACAAGAATAATTTATTTTAGCCTAACCCAACTAAATATATTTTAGATTTGTTTACAATAATTTAATACTAAACAAACACAGTGAAATATATTTTTTTCGTTAGGTTCAGAATGATTTTGGCGAAATTGTTGCATACACAAATTTTCACTTGTCCTATATGGCAAGATGAGCGTTGCTATTTAAGCCAAGATCGCAAGTTCTGCCTATTCGGCACGACATATATATATCATATATATATATATATATATATATATATATATATATATATATATATATATATATATATATATATATATATATATATATATTGTGTATGTCGTGCCGAATATGTAAAACTGGTCGATTAGCAAGAACTCATTTAAAATTAAGTCCTTTCTAAAATTTTCTCTTATACGTTTAAAGATATATTTTTTTCATTAATGTTAATGTAAAAATTTTTAATTTTGCACCAAAAGAATCTTAGAAAACTTACCTAACCTTATTATAACAAGAACAATTTATTTTAGCCTAACCCAACTAAATATATTTTAAATACGTTTACAATAATTTAATACTAAACAAACACAATCAAATAATTTTTTTTAGTTAGGTTCAGAATGATTTTGGCGAAATTATTGCATACACAAATTTTCAATTGTCTTATATGGCAAGATGAGCGTTGCTATTTAAGCCAAGATCGCAAGTTCTGCCTATTCGGCACGACATATATATATATATATATATATATATATATATATATATATATATATATATATATATATATATATATATATATATATATATATATGGGGAGTGAGAGAGAGAGAGAAATATAATGAACGGCATTGTTAATAAGTAATCAGAAAGGTGGACGTGAGGCTCGAACCGTCTTCTAATATGAAAGTTTCACAGTAGGCACTACTGTGTCCTGTCTGTATCAGTAGCTACCATCTGTGACCCAACTGTCCTTTCCCGCAGGCACAGTAGTTTTCACAGTAACTCTTTCCTCATATCCTTCAAAGCCACATCATAGACTGTGGTTCTGGTATTTAAAATAGAAAGCTAAACACCACCTCTCCTACCTTCAGCAGAGCGAACCAACCCTTGTTACTATTTAAATAAGTTAGAGTTAGTGTATTTATTAAAGACTTGTGGGTGATATAAGACGTGGTAATTGATACCGGTAGCACTGTTTAAAAAGACTGTGTCTTCCACAGAAACTCCTCGGGACATGTGATGAGTTGAAATGAGACACAACTCGTCCTCACCGAACATGATCCTATACGCCGACGGTGGTCAGAGGCCTCACTAATCGCTGTCACCGACACCGTAGAACATAATACTGGAGCGCTACAAAATTAGAAAAAAATTGGCAAACATTATATTCAACCAGATTAGGTTGTACATGACATTCCAACCTGCCTCGCAAGACAGGAATCACGTGACCTCATGGGCTACCTGACGCTATACCAAGAAAAACCTCCCCACATATTCATCATGTCACTACATATCACTCACACCTCACTTGCAGACTATATATGTCATTACATTCGACCTTATTATGTTAGAAGTGAACACCGTCCCACTACCAAGACGTTATCTAATATGTTCTAGTATTTGCTAACCTGTCTTTCACACAAGGCTTGAGCCTGCCATCACTGGCTTATGTTAAATATGGTAGAAAATATATGTTTATCCTCGTACAGGCCGATGTATGGCTGCAAGTAATTAGTGGGCAAATTTGTGTGTTTTCTAATTACCTTGCCTCATTAAATCTCTCTTCAAAAATTTATTTTGTTTCTAATTTATAAGATAAAGCTGAATGAGACCACGGGGCTCTTTACATTAAAATAAGTTTTTTCTCTCTTTCTCCTCTCTTATCTTCAAAGGGTAAAAAAAAAAACTTGATTAAGCCAGCGGAAGAGTATTAGAATCTTAAACGCCATGAAAAAAACCCTCTTACGTGTAAGTCATTGCGAGGCGAGGTGTTGGATCCTTCGTGCAGGTGCACCAACGACCGAATAGGTAAAATCAGTTAGCAAGAACTCATTTAAAATTAAGTTCTTTCTAAAATTTTCTCTTATACGTTTATAGATATATATTTTTCATTTATGTCAATGTAAAAATTAATAATTTTATACCGAAAGAACCTTAGAAAACTTACCTAACCTTATTATAACAAGCGCAATATAAGATTAAGACACATGTGCAACATCTGGGTATCTTTATTGTAGACGTTTCGCCATCCAGTGGCTTTATCAATACAAATTCTAGGACATAACTTGAAGACAGTAGAACTATGTACAGAAGATGAGGTAATCAGTCCCTCAACCTGGGAGTAGGTGCGAAGAGCACCATAGTCGTGGAGAATCTTCACGACTATGGTGCTGTTCGCACCTACTCCCAGGTTGAGGGACTGATTACCTCATCTTCTGTACATAGTTCTACTGTCTTCAAGTTATGTCCTAGAATTTGTATTGATAAAGCCACTGGATGGCGAAACGTCTACAATAAAGATACCCAGATGTTGCATATGTGTCTTAATCTCATCTTGTCGGTATTATATACCATTCGTACATGTTCTTATGTTCTTATACTGCAGCTTTATGCATCATTAGTAAGGCCTCACCTAGATTATGCAGCTCAGTTCTGGTCTCCATATTACAGAATGGACATAAATTCGTTAGAAAACATTCAGCGTAGGATGACTAAATTAATACATAGCATTAGAAATCTTCCTAATGAAGAAAGATTGAAGACTCTTAAGTTACATTCACTTGTTAGACGAAGAATGAGGGGAGACCTGATCGAAGTGTATAAGTGGAAGATAGGTATTAATAAAGGGGATATTAATAAGGTCTTGAGGATGTCTCTCCAAGAGAGAACCCGCAGTAATGGATTTAAATTAGATAAGTTTAGATTTAGAAAGGACATAGGAAAGTAGTGGTTTGGAAATAGGGTAGTTGATGAGTGGAACAGTCTACCTAGTTGGGTTATTGAGGCTGGGACTTTGGGTAGTTTCAAATTTAGGTTGGATAAGTACATGAGTGGGAGGGGTTGGATTTCAGTGGGACTTTCACATCAGAGCTTATTTCTTGGGTAGCATTGAAAATTGGGTTGGTCAAATGTTTTGTTAGTGGGATGAATTGTAAAGGACCTGCCTAGTATGGGCCAACAGGCCTCTTGCAGTGTTCCTCCTTTCTTATGTTCTTATGTTCTTAAATTCCTGGGAACACGTGAAGATCCTCAACCTGTATTCCATAGAATGCAAGCGGGAGAGATACATGATTTTTTATACACCTGGAAAATCCTAGAGGGATTAGTACCAAACTTGCACACCAAAATCACTCCCTATGTAAGGAAAAGACTCGGCAGACGATGCAACATTCCCGCAATGAAAAGCAGGGGTGCCACTAGCACGATAAGAGAGAACACAATAAGTGTCAGGGGCCCAAGAATGTTCAACTGCCTTCCAGCATACTTAAGGGGGATTACCAATAGACCCCTGGCTGTCTTCCAGAAGGCGTTGTACAGGCACCTAAAGTCAGTACCTGACCAGCCGGGCTGTGGTTCGTACGTCGGGGGGCGTGAGGCCAACAGCAACAGCCTGGTTGTTCAGGCCCTGATCCACCATGAGGCCTGGTCACAGACCAGGCCGAAGGGACGTTGACCCCCGAAACCCTCTTCAGGTATACTCCAGGTGAATATTTTTTTCGTTAGGTTCACAAAGATTTTTGTGAAAATATAGCATGTACAAATTTTCGCTTGCCTTATTCGGTAAGAAGAACTTTGCTATATAAACCAAAATCGCAAGTTTAACTTATCTGGCAACACACACACACACACACACACACACACACACACACACACACAAACACACACACACACACACACACACACACACACACACACACACACACATATATATATATATATATATATATATATATATATATATATATATATATATATATATATATATATATATATATATATATATATATATAAGTCCACTGTTTGAGGCAGTTGATCACGAGAATGAAGACAATATTGTGTATATGAACTTCGATAAGCATTTGATAGAGTTCCACACAGAAGACTGTAGAAAAAAGTCGAGGCACATGGTAATATGAGGGGATTTTTGTCCCATCTCATTACATAGTCCACAGATAGGCAATAGAACATTTGCGTAAATGGGAAGAAATTAGAGTGGGGGCACGTCACAACCGGTGATCCACATGGGTCAGTGTTGGGCCCTTTGTTGTTTGCAACACATAAACAACTTAGATGAGGGATGTCGCAGATGTCGCTAAAATAGGTCATCAGGTTAATTCTAATGAGGACACTAGAGCACTATAAGGTGATCTGGATAGGTTAATGTAATGTTCGGAGAAGTGGCAGATGCAGTTTAATAAAGACAAATGTAAGGTTCTAAACTAAATAATGTTGATATCAATCACTCTGAATGCGAAAAAAATTATTTAGGAGTTCTGGTTAACAGTAATCCAAAGCCTAGACAACATTGTACATAAACGTTTCCAATAAAACGAATAGAATTCCTGGCTTTATATTAAGAAGTATAAACAATGGGAGTCCTCAGGTTACACTTCAATTTTATATAACTTCGATAAGGTCTCATTTAGATATGCTGCACATTTCTGGTCTCTATATTACAGAACCCCTCAAGGAAGGTTCCTTGATGTTGGTGAGGGGCTCTTGATTTAGGGAATTGGATCTGTGCTCCAGTTCCCCGAATTAAGCCTGAATGCCTTCCACATCCCCCCCCCAGGCGCTGTATAATCCTCCGGGTTTAGCGCTTCCCCCTTGATTATAATAATAACAATATATTACAGAACGAACATAAATGAACTAGAAAACATACGAAGAGGAAAGGTGAAGTTGGTCCTATGCATTAGCAATTTCTCCTACGGTGATATATAGTCGCTCTGAATCTGCACTCCCTAGAAAGGCGTAGAATTAGCGGGGATATAACCGACGTGTATAAGTGGAAGACAGGAATAAATAAAGGGGATCTAAATAACGTGCTGAAAATATCCAACCAAGGCAGAACTCACAGTAGGGGGTTCAAGTCGACAAAATTTATATTTAGAAAGGATATTGAAAAGCACTAGTTTGGCCATAGAGTTGTGGATGAGAGGAACCAAATGCCGAGTAGCGACCTCGGAGTGAGAGCCCTGGGTAGCTTTAAAAATAGGCTGGACAACTACATGAGTGGGTGTGAGTTAGACTTGCCTAGCATGGGCATGTAGGCCTGCTGCTGTGCTCCTCCTTTCTTACCTTCTTATGTTTAACGGAGAACAAATATGTAAAGATCAACCTACAGAGAAGCAAAACAGCAAAGATCAGCCTCAACGGAGGAAAACAGCAAAGATCAGCCTCAACGGAAGAAAACAGCAAAGATCAGCCTCAATGGAGGAAAACAGCAAAGATCAGCCTCAATGGAGGAAAACAGCAAAGATCAGCCTCAACGGAGGAAAACAGCAAAGATCAGCCTCAATGGAGGAAAACAGCAAAGATCAGCCTCAACGGAGGAAAACAGCAAAGATCAGCCTCAATGGAGGAAAACAGCAAAGATCAGCCTCAACGGACGGAGGAAAACAGCAAAGATCAGCCTCAACGGAGGAAAACAGCAAAGATCAGCCTCAACGGACGAAAACAGCAAAGATCAACCTCAACGGAGGAAAACAGCAAAGATCAGCCTCAACGGAAGAAAACAGCAAAGATCAGCCTCAACGGAAGAAAACAACAAAGATCAGCCTCAACGGAAGAAAACAGCAAAGATCAGCCTCAACGGAAGAAAACAACAAAGATCAGCCTCAACGGAAGAAAACAGCAAAGATCAGCCTCAACGGAAGAAAACAACAAAGATCAGCCTCAACGGAAGAAAACAGCAAAGATCAGCCTCAACGGAGGAAAACAGCAAAGATCAGCCTCAACGGAGGAAAACAGCAAAGATCAGCCTCAACGGAAGAAAACAACAAAGATCAGCCTCAACGGAAGAAAACAGCAAAGATCAGCCTCAACGGAAGAAAACAACAAAGATCAGCCTCAACGGAGGAAAACAGCAAAGATCAGCCTCAACGGAGGAAAACAGCAAAGATCAGCCTCAACGGAGGAAAACAGCAAAGATCAGCCTCAACGGAAGAAAACAGCAAAGATCAGCCTCAACGGAAGAAAACAGCAAAGATCAACCTCAACGGAGGAAAACAGCAAAGATCAGCCTCAACGGAGGAAAACAGCAAAGATCAGCCTCAACGGAGGAAAACAGCAAAGATCAGCCTCAACGGAGGAAAACAGCAAAGATCAGCCTCAACGGAGGAAAACAGCAAAGATCAGCCTCAACGGAGGAAAACAACAAAGATCAGCCTCAACGGAGGAAAACAGCAAAGATCAGCCTCAACGGAGGAAAACAGCAAAGATCAGCCTCAACGGAGGAAAACAACAAAGATCAACCTCAACGGAGGAAAACAGCAAAGATCAACCTCAACGGAGGAAAACAGCAAAGATCAGCCTCAACGGAGGAAAACAGCAAAGATCAGCCTCAACGGAGGAAAACAGCAAAGATCAGCCTCAACGGAAGAAAACAGCAAAGATCAGCCTCAACGGAGGAAAACAGCAAAGATCAGCCTCAACGGAGGAAAACAGCAAAGATCAACCTCAACGGAGGAAAACAGCAAAGATCAGCCTCAACGGAGGAAAACAGCAAAGATCAGCCTCAACGGAGGAAAACGGTAAAGGTCAATCCTTAGCGGAAAGGTAAAAAATTAAAGGACATCTCGCAAAGGAAGAAAATATGAAAATGCAACCCTCCCCGGAGGAAAACAGAAAAGTTCGACCCTCGACGTAGGAAATCAGTAAAGGTCAACTCGAATCCCAAAAGTTCAACCACAAGTAAGTTCTAGACTCTCCTGAACTTTCACCTGCAAGATGCATTCTCTCTCTCTCTCTCTCTCTCTCTCTCTCTCTCTCTCTCTCTCTCTCTCTCTCTCTCTCTCTCTCTCTCTCTCTCTCTCTCTCTCTCTCTCTCTCTCTCTCTCTTGTTCTCCACGTAGACAAGACTACATTAAGCTTCTATCGGCCGAGCTGAGAGAAGAAGAGCTGAGGAGAGCTGAGAATAGCCAAGATCACTTGTGCAGAAAAGATGTACAGAGGAAGAGCTCCAGGATCTTTGGAAATAAATACTGTTGTGATATTAGAATATTTTCTGGGAATTGTTTATCCTCTGATTGAACGATAGACACTTCTTCTTATTGATATTATTATTATTATTATTATTATTATTATTATTATTATTATTATTATTATTATTATTATTATTATTATTATTATTCGTCATTATAATGTTTATTTTTATTGTTGTTGCTTTTGGTGGTAGTTGGGTTGTGGTTGTGGTGATGGTTGTGGTGGTGGTTGTGGTGGTGGTTGTGGTGGTGGTGATGGTGGTGGTGGTGGTTGTGGTGGTGGTGTTGATGGTGGTGGTGGTAGTGGTGGTAGTGCTGGTGATGGTGGGGGTGATGATGGTGGTGGTGGTAGTGCTGGTAGTGCTGGTGATGGTGGTGGTTGGGGTGATGGTGGTGGTTAGGGTGATGGTGGTGATGATGATGGTGGTGGTGGTAGTGGTGGTAGTGCTGGTGATGGTGGTGGTTGGGGTGATGGTGGTGGTGATGATGGTGGTGGTGGTGGTGGTAGTGCTGGTGATAGTGGTGGTTGGGGTGATGGTGGTGGTTGGGGTGACGGTGGTGATGATGATGGTGGTGATGATGATGGTGGTGGTGGTAGTGGTGGTAGTGCTGGTGATGGTGGTGGTTGGGGTGATGGTGCTGGTGCTGATGGTGGTAATGGTAGTGCTGGTGACGGTGGTGGTTGGGGTGGTGGCCGTGGTGGTGGTTGGGGTGGTGGCCGTGGTGATGGTGGTGCTGGTGACGGTGGTGGTTGGGGTGGTGGCCGTGGTGGTGGTTGGGGTGGTGGTGGTTGGGGTGGTGGCCGTGGTGGTGGTTGGGGTGATGGTGGTGATGGTAGTGCTGGTGACGGTGGTGGTTGGGGTGGTGGCCGTGGTGGTGGTTGGGGTGGTGGTGGTGATGGTGGTGCTAATAGTAGTGGTGATAGTGATTGTAGTAGTGGTGTTGGTGTAATATTGTTTGGTAAGCGCTACGCCCGTAGGAGTCATGCAGCTTCTGGGGTACGGGAGATAAGTCAGGTTTAATAACAGGAAGAGGAATGTAGCTCCAACTCCTCGGATCAAGAACCCTTTTCTCAGCACTAATGGATTACTTATATACCATCAAATATTACGTTTAGTATACAAATCATGCAAAAAAAAATCCTGAATTATTTGTATATAGATCATCAAGAAATCAGGATTTTTGCATATGAAACATAAAAAATTATGGATTTTTTATTTTTGCAAAAAGGATTAAAAAAATTAGGATTTTTATTTTGCATTTAAATAAGAAAAATATGCAATAAGATCACAGTAAACAAGTGATTTCAGAATATGAAAAACAACCACCGTGAAAGAATAATGAAATTCCAAGCGCTTTCGTGACTACTCACATTATCAAGGAACAATAAAAGTAATGCATCAAAGGAAGACATATAAAGGGTCTAGCCCACACCTCACTATCACATCCCACAGCAAAGCAACACCTGACGCGTGACTCATAAGAAAGGGAACACTGCAGCAGGCCCGCTGGCCCAACTAGACAGGTCCTTCACACAACCCACCAACAAACTATTCTACCCAAGAATTAAGATTTATTATTTGTCCAGTGTATTATTAAATTCGCTTGGAATTTTATTATTGTTTCACAGTGGTTGTTTTGCATAAGAAAAATATATTAAATTTCGCATATTGACCCTCCCCCCAAAAAAAATTTGGATTTTTAAGTAGAGCTCAAAATTGAGAACTTTCATAAATCCAACAAAAAAAAATCAGGATTTTTGTATGAACATCACAAAAAGTATAAAATTTTGGATATAGATTATAACAAATATTTGATTTTTATAAAACAAAAATTCTAGATTTTTGTATATATAAATATATATATATATATATATATATATATATATATATTATATGTATATATTATATATATATATATTTTATTATATAATGATGGGGTCCACCTCTGGTGTAAATTGTGGGACCCACAGCCTCGGAGAAGTGGATAAAAAGGCTTCGAGGAAGAATATTTGGATTTCTTCCTGAAGCCGTTTGAATATTCCACTTCCCCTACCACCCCTTCTTTTCATATATATTTTTTTTACCAATAGGAATATTTTATTACATAATATGGTACAGAAGATTTAAGAGATACATTGTTGATATAAAGGTGGCATATAAGGTACATGTTGTTACGTGAGTATCACCGATTATAAGGCGAAAATCTCATCCAGCTCCTCAGAGCTGGGGCGTGTGCCCAAAATACAGCATGCATTACCCCTTTGAACAGCCGCACTGAACCGCTGGAACAGAAAACTAACTACCCAGGGATCCCTAGTTGCCCTGATGAGTCTTTTTCCCAGCTCCTTAAGGAATTTAGATGCACTCTTTCCCCATGAGCCAAGGGTCTCTGAGCCTATGGGAACAAACATATAATGATGGGCAAGTTCTCCATATTTTCTAGACTTTTGGGACTCCCTGAAGCTGGCAGCTGCCCCTCCTTCCTCCCTGGTGTATTGGAGATAGGTATTAGCCAAGGTAGATGCACATGTATAGTCCCACACCACCTGCTTCCCATCTGTCCAGGCTTGAAGGGTGATACCATCTGAACGCTTCTGGCTGCCATCAGATCTGCATAGTTGGGGTGGCTCCCTTACTGCTGGGCATCCAGCTGTTGTGAGGCTCCTCTTGATAATGTTATTAACCTCCTCATGTCTTGCAATCTTTCCCTCGGATTTACGGCACACAAGACCATGGTACCCGAATCGGTCTGCTGCTTCACTGCCACAAATACACTGTGTTCGGCGAGAATAGGGGCGGCAAGTCGAAGGGCAACACCGATGTGGATGGTCTGTGGGTCGAGGCGTGTGTCAAGGCTGGAGTTGGGAACAGCCAACAGAAAGTCCCCAGTCTTTAAGAGGAGAAAGAATCCTTGGTCCGGTGAAGGGATCTTCGGATCGAGCCTGACTGTCTTCTGTTTTCCAGGCTCTTCATGACCCTTATGGGTTTATTACTTCCCGATAGTCCTAAAAAATTTTTAGTCAAATCGAAAAGCTTTATGGCGATATGACTGAGCAAACTGTTTTGCTACGCTTCTCGTGACTGGCTGGTCTGATAGAATCTATTGTGTCACCCTCCTCGTGATTGGTTAAGCTGATGAAGTCTGTTTTGTTATATACTTCTTGTGACTGGTTGATCTGATAAAGTATGTTTTGTTGTACTTCTTATGATTGGTTCATCTGAGAGCCTTTGTACTGTCACCCTCCTCGTGAGTGGTTGATCTGAGTGGGCTTTTGTAGCGCTTCTCGTGATTGGATGACCTGGCACAGTCCGTTTCATTATGCTATTCGTGACTGGTTGATTTTTTAAAGTTCGCGTCTGATTGGTGGAGCTCAGGGGCACTTCGGCCACACCCGAGTAGTAATCACCACCGGAGTCACTGCCAAAAATATATTACATAAACAAAACTCTATGCATATATTGTTTATATATTTTGGAAGGGGGTTCAAAAAATATTTTCCGGTGTATTTTCCATTTAGTTTTTCAAGTTCTCTTGTGTTTAAAAACACATATAAAAACTTTCAAAAGCGAAAACAGAAAAGTTTTGCTACAGCAGAATTAAAAATTATGAGAATAGTGATGAGTTATATGTGAAGCTGTGAGTTTCACAGTTCTATGTGAAACTGTGAGTTTCACAGTTCTATGTTAAACTGTGAGTTTCACAGTTCTATGTGAAACTGTGAGTATCACAGTTCTATGTGAAACTGTGAGTTTCACAGTTCTATGTTAAACTGTGAGTTTCACAGTTCTATGTGAAACTGTGAGTTTCACAGTTCTATGTTAAACTGTGAGTTTCACAGTTCTATGTGAAACTGTGAGTTTCACAGTTCTATGTGAAACTGTGAGTTTCACAGTTCTATGTGAAACTGTGACCTTCACAGTTCTATGTGAAACTGTGAGTTTCACAGTTCTATGTGAAACTGTGAGTTTCACAGTTCTATGTGAAACTGTGAGTTTCACAGTTCTATGTGAAACTGTGAGTTTCACAGTTCTATGTTAAACTGTGAGTTTCACAGTTCTATGTGAAACTGTGAGTATCACAGTTCTATGTGAAACTGTGAGTTTCACAGTTCTATGTTAAACTGTGAGTTTCACAGTTCTATGTGAAACTGTGAGTTTCACAGTTCTATGTGAAACTGTGAGTTTCACAGTTCTATGTGAAACTGTGAGTTTCACAGTTCTATGTTAAACTGTGAGTTTCACAGTTCTATGTTAAACTGTGAGTTTCACAGTTCTATGTGAAACTGTGAGTATCACAGTTCTATGTGAAACTGTGAGTTTCACAGTTCTATGTTAAACTGTGAGTTTCACAGTTCTATGTGAAACTGTGAGTTTCACAGTTCTATGTTAAACTGTGAGTTTCACAGTTCTATGTGAAACTGTGAGTTTCACAGTTCTATGTGAAACTGTGAGTTTCACAGTTCTATGTGAAACTGTGACCTTCACAGTTCTATGTGAAACTGTGAGTTTCACAGTTCTATGTGAAACTGTGAGTTTCACAGTTCTATGTTAAACTGTGAGTTTCACAGTTCTATGTGAAACTGTGAGTTTCACAGTTCTATGTGAAACTGTGACCTTCACAGTTCTATGTGAAACTGTGAGTTTCACAGTTCTATGTGAAACTATGAGCTTCAGTGTCAAACATCGAGCCTCATTGTGTCAAACAGCGAGCCTCATTGTGTCAAACAGCGAGCCTCATTGTGTCAAGCAGCGAGCCTCACTGTGTCAAACAGTGAGCCTCACTGTGTCAAACAGCGAGCCTCACTGTGTCAAACAGCGAGGCTGACTGTGTCAAACAGTGAGCCTCAGTGTGTCAAACAGTGATCCTCACTGTGACAAACAGCGAGCCTCACTGTGTTAAACAGTGAGCCTCAGTGTGTCAAACAGTGAGCCTCAGTGTGTCAAACAGTGAGCCTCACTGTGTTAAACAGTGAGCCTCAGTGTGTCAAACAGCGAGCTTCACTGTGTCAAACAGTGAGCCTCAGTGTGTCAAACAGTGAGCCTCAATGTGTCAAACAGTGAGCCTCACTGTGTTAAAAAGTGAGCCTCAGTGTGTCAAACAGCGAGCTTCACTGTGTCAAACAGTGAGCCTCAGTGTGTCAAACAGTGAGCCTCAATGTGTCAAACAGTGAGCCTCACTGTGTTAAAAAGTGAGCCTCAGTGTGTCAAACAGCGAGCTTCACTGTGTCAAACAGTGAGCCTCAGTGTGTCAAGCAGTGAGCCTCACTGTGTCAAACAGTGAGCCTCAGTGTGTCAAACAGTGAACCTCAGTGTGTCAAACATCGAGCCTCAGTGTGTCAAACAGTGAGCCTCAGTGTGTCAAGCAGTGAGCCTCACTGTGTCAAACAGTGAGCCTCAGTGTGTCAAACAGTGAGCCTCAGTGTGTCAGTGAGCCTCAGTGTGTCAAACAGTGAGCCTCAGTGTGTCAAACAGTGAGTCTCAGTGTGTCAGTGAGCCTCAGTGTGTCAAACAGTGAGCCTCAGCGTGTCAAACATCGAGCCTCAGTGTGTCAAACAGTGAGTCTCAGTGTGTCAGTGAGCCTCAGTGTGTCAAACAGTGAACCTCAGTGTGTCAAACATCGAGCCTCAGTGTGTCAAAGAGTGAGTCTCAGTGTGTCGAGCCTCAGTGTGTCAAACATCGAGCCTCAGTGTGTCAAACAGTGAACCTCAGTGTGTCAAACATCGAGCCTCAGTGTGTCAAACAGTGAGCCTCAGTGTGTCAAGCAGTGAGCCTCACTGTGTCAAACAGTGAGCCTCAGTGTGTCAAAGAGTGAGCCTCAGTGTGTCAGTGAGCCTCAGTGTGTCAAACAGTGAGCCTCAGTGTGTCAAACAGTGAGTCTCAGTGTGTCAGTGAGCCTCAGTGTGTCAAACAGTGAGCCTCAGCGTGTCAAACATCGAGCCTCAGTGTGTCAAACAGTGAGTCTCAGTGTGTCAGTGAGCCTCAGTGTGTCAAACAGTGAACCTCAGTGTGTCAAACATCGAGCCTCAGTGTGTCAAAGAGTGAGTCTCAGTGTGTCAGTGAGCCTCAGTGTGTCAAACAGTGAGCCTCAGTGTGTCAAACAGTGAGCCTCAGTGTGTCAAACAGTGAGCCTCAGTGTGTCAAACAGTGAGCCTCAGTGTGTCAAACAGTGAGCCTCAGTGTGTCAAACAGTGAGCCTCAGTGTGTCAAACAGTGAGCCTCAGTGTGTCAATGGCCCAGAATGAATTGGACACCAATGAAGGTAAGCAACTGGATTCCCTTCCTCAGGACACCGAAGTTAAAATTTTGACTTCCTTCCTTCAGTATATCGAAGCTAAAGTATTGAATTTCCTCCTTCAGGACATCGAAGATATGCAGTTGATTTCATTCTTTCAGGACAAAGAAGTTAAACCTCCGAATTCCTTCCCTGAGGTTATCAAAACTAAACAAATTACTTTCTGCAGGATACAGAAGCAGAGGCGTCGTAAAGTGGGGGCGGGGGCGGGGGCGGGGGCGGGGCGGGGGCGGGGGCGGGGCGCTCTGCCCTGGGTGACACCATCAAGGGGTGACACTATAGAGCCTCTGAAGTAGGTGACACTAGTGCCCAAAACAGTGCTGCAACAACATAAGAGAAGAACCCTTCGTTTCTATATAGCCTCTTACATGGTTACAGAGTACGAATAGGCCTATATAGGGAAAATCATTGATTTTGATGATGTGGTAGATGATTTTGCAGGACTGAAGGCATGGAAACGTAAGATCAGATTCACTGTACTCAAGGTCAAATCGGAACTAGTGTTTCTCTGATATTGCAACGTTTTACTTCAATTTTCAAGTTTTTTTCATTTTTTAAGATGAATAAATACAGGATCTGTTGCCTGTACTCAAAGTGGTATTTGAGTTTATGTTTCCTCAATATTACTGTGATTATTTATTTTATCATTAATAAAGTTGAGAAGTATTCTCCTGTTCAGTTTATGGCCCTTAAATGTTCTTACTGATAAACATTAGTCACTAATCATACAGTAGTGACGTAACTGGAATTTACTCCCTCCCCGTTTCCCCGGCCTTGGATTTCATGGTGGTGACACCAAAGATGGCGCCCCGGGTGACACCAACCCTAGCAACGCCATTGCATAGAAGTTTAACAACTATTTTTCTGAACTTGGCAAGTCTCTATTTCGTAATATTTTGACTGAAACAATCTAAAAGCAATTTGTGTTGTGTGAGCTAGGGTTAAACTGCAGCTCCTGGGTCAGCAGGGTTGAGCTGCAGCTTCTTTGCCAGCATTTTATCCTTTACCTAACTGGTGCAGTACTCTTGCGGTCTCTACAAATCATTATGTAAACAAGATAACTCACGAAAATCGTCAAGAGTTATATGCGCAAGATTTTTTATTAAAAAAAACCGTCTTTATATCATGAATTTATAGACTGACATTCACTGATAATAAAACAATGCTATGTTACATGACATGGTGATAAATTAAAGATTTCCGAAAATGTGATAACTCTTCGTTATAATTTGGGGTACAAATTTAAAACCTCAGATAACTTGAATAAAGAGAAAACTTCTGATAACATGGCGTTACATTACCGATTTACAGACCGAAAATCTCTGTTACAAAGATAACTGTGCGTTACATTATGGAATTAAAGATTTAGGATCCATGGTAACATGATAGCTCTTTGTATGACGAAGTTATAGTCTGGAAATCTCTGCCGGCATGATACCTCTGTGTAATATCACTGAATTTATAAATGGAGGACCTCTCACAACACTTAAACTCAGTATTATATCAAGAGTTACAGGTACATAATCATTGATAACATGATAACTCCTGCACACGGCAAAGAGTTCCAGTGAGAATTAACTAATTTACTCAACACAGAGAAACACCGATTATTTGAAGCTAATTAGGTAGGGAATGATGTCTTACATAGTCCCTTAACTAGGTAGGGGAGGTTGTCTAACTTAGTCCCTCAACTGCAGTTAAGAGGCCAAGTAAGACACCCTCCCCTACCTAATTAAGGAACTCTGTAAGACACCTTTCCCTATCCAATTAAGGGAATATGCAAGACACTTTCCCTTACCTAATTAAAGGACTGTATAAGACAGCCTCCCCTGCCTAGTTAAGGGACTATGAAGACAACCTCCCCTACCTAATTAAGGGACTATTTACGACAACCCCTGCCTAATTAAAAGATTATATAAGACACTTTCCCCTACCTAATTAAGGGAATATATAGGACAGCCTCCTGTGCCTAATTTTCAACTCCCTCCCTTATACCTTCAAAGTTTCCACTACCCTTTCCCCTTATCCCTTATCAAGTGGGTGTTTACATTGACCTAGGTGGTGATTAAAATGAATTAGGTGGTAAGATAGACCAGTTGGTGACTAAGATGAACCAGCTGGTTCGTAAGACTAACCAGGTGGTGTATAAGACAAACCAGGTGGCATGTAAGACGAATCTAAGTAGAACCAGGTGGTGTGTAAGATGACCACCAGGTGATGACTAAAATAAACGAGGTAGTGACTAATGTAAACCAGGTGGCAACTAGAAAAAAGGTGGTGACTAAAATGAACCAGGTAGTGACTAAAATGAACCGGGTGGTGTCTAAAATAAACCAGGTGGTGACTAAAATGAACCAAGCATTAACTAATATGAAGCAGATAGTTACTAAAATGAACCAGGCAGTGACTAAAATTAACTAGATGGTAACTAAAATGAACCAGGCAGTGACTAAAATTAACTAGATGGTAACTAAAATGAACCAGGCAGTTACTAAAATTAACTAGATGGTAACTAAAATGAACCAGGCAGTGACTAAAATTAACTAGATGGTAACTAAAATGAACCAGGCAGTTACTAAAATTAACTAGATGGTAACTAAAATGAACCAGGCAGTTACTAAAATTAACTAGATGGTAGCTAAAATGAACCAGGCAGTGACTAAAATTAACTAGATGGTAACTAAAATGAACCAGGCAGTTACTTAAATTAACTAAGTGGTGACTAAAATGAATCAAGTAGTGATTAAAGTGAACCAGGTAGTGAGCAAAATGAACGAGGTCGCGACTAAAATGAGCAGAGCAGTGACTAAAATGAACCAGGCAGTGACTAAAATGAACCAGGCAGTGACTAAAATGAACCAGGCAGTGACTAAAATGAGCCAGCTAGTGAGTAAAATGAACCAGTTGGTGCCTAAAATGAACCAATCAGTGATTAAAATGAACCAGGTAGTACTACAATGAACCAGGCGGTGACTAAAATGAACCAGGTGGTACTAAAATGAACCAGGTGGTGAGTAAAATGAACCGGGTGGTGAGTAAAATGAACCGGGTGGTGAGTAAAATGAACCAGGTGGTGCGTAAAATGACTCATCGAAGGCAGAACCTTAAAGCCAGTTAAGGACATATTTCACTCCCTTTCCTTTACATTTCACTCCCTCCCTCTTCTTTCTGCCCTCTCTCACCACTCACATTTCTTCACGTCTCCTGTATCCTCTTTCCTCACTTCCTTCCACGTCCACCTTAACCCCATAAAACCTTCCCTCCCGCTCCTTTCCTCCCGCTCCTTCCCTCCTACTCCTTCCCTCCCACTCCTTCCTTCCCACTCCTTCCCTCCCTCTCATGCTTCCTCCCTCACTGCCTTCGTGAGTGGCTTCCCAATAAAGTGTCAGACGTTAAAATAAGTAATATCTCAGATCAGCAGGAGCACCCTGCCTCTCCCACCATGTGTGTGTGTGTGTGTGTGTGTGTGTGTGTGTGTGTGTGTGTGTGTGTGTGTGTGTGTGTGTGTGTGTGTGTGTGTGTGTGTGAGTGAGTGAGTGCGTGTGTGTGTGTGTGTGTGTGTGTGTGTTTGAGTGTGTGTGCGTGTGAGTGAGTGAGCGTGTGTGTACTCACTCTTCACTGATCGCTACTGGATCCTCTCTCTCTCTGCTTCCTGAGCTTTGTCATACCTCTTCTTAAAACTATGTATGGTTCCTGCCTCCACTACTTCACTTGCTAGGCTATTCCACTTGCTGACAACTCTATGACTGAAGAAATACTTCCTAACGTCCCTGTGACTCGTCTGAGTCTTCAGCTTCCAGTTGTGACCCCTTGTCCCTGTGTCCCCTCTCTGGAACATCCTATCTCTGTCCACCTTGTCTATTCCCCGCAGTATCTTGTATGTCGTTATCATGTCTCCCCTGACCCTTCTGTCCTCCAGTGTCGTCAGTCCGATTTCCCTTAACCTTTCCTCGTACGACATTCCCTTGAGCTCTGGGACTAGCCTTGTTGCAAACCTTTGTACTTTCTCTAACTTCTTGATGTGCTTGACCAGGTGTGGGTTCCAGACTGGTGCTGCATACTCCAGTATGGGCCTAACATACACAGTGTACAGTGTCTTGAACGATTCCTTATTAAGGTATCGGAACGCTATTCTCAGGTTTGCCAGGCGCCCGTATGCTGCAGCGGTTATTTGGTTGATGTGTGCCTCCGGTGATGTGCTCGGTGTTATGGTCACCCCAAGGTTTTTCTCCCTGAGTGAGGTCTGTAGTCTTTGTCCACCTAGCCTATACTCTGTCTGCGGTCTTCTTTGCCCCTCCCCAATCTTCATGACTTTGCATTTGGCTGGATTGAATTCGAGAAGCCAGTTACTGGACCACATGTCCAGCCTGTCCAGGTCTCTTTGCAGTCCTGCCTCATCCTCGTCCGATTTAATTCTTCTCATCAACTTCACGTCATCTGCGAACAGGGACACTTCAGAGTCTATTCCTTCCATCATGTCGTTCACATATATCAAAAATAGCACTGGTCCTAGAACTGACCCCTGTGGGACCCCGCTCGTAACAGGCGCCCACTGTGATACCTCTTCACGTACCATGACTCGTTGCTGCCTCCCTGTCAGGTATTCCCTTATCCATTGCAGTGCCCTTCCTTTTACGTGTGCCTGATCCTCCAGCTTCTGCACTAATCTCTTGTGGGGAACTGTGTCAAAGGCCTTCCTGCAGTCTAGGAAAATGCAATCTACCCAACCCTCTCTCTCGTGTCTTACTTCTGTTACCTTGTCATAAAACTCCAGGAGGTTTGTGATACAAGATTTGCCTTCCATGAACCCATGCTGGTTTTCATTTATAATCTTGTTCCTTTCCAGGTGTTCGACCACTCTCCTCCTGATAATCTTCTCCATGACTTTGCACACGATACATGTCAGAGACACAGGTCTGTAGTTTAGTGCCTCGTTTCTGTTTCCTTTCTTAAATATGGGGACTACATTAGCTGTCTTCCATTTCTCAGGTAGTTGCCCAGTTTCAAGGGATGTGTTGAAGATTGTGGTTAGAGGCACACACAGCATCTCTGCTCCTTCTCTAAGGACCCATGGGGAGATGTTGTCCGGTCCCATCGCCTTTGAGGTGTCAAGGTCACTTAAGAGCTTCTTCACCTCCTCCTCAGTTGTTCGTATGTCATCCAACACTTGTTGGTATATTCCCTCTTGATGTTCCCTTCTGTTCTGTCTTCCCACAGCCCTTCCTGTCTCTACTGTAAAAACTTCCTTAAATCTCCTGTTCAGCTCCTCACATACCTCCTGATCATTTCTTGTGAGTTCTCCACCTTCTGTCCTTAATCTGATCACCTGGTCTTTGACTGTTGTCTTCCTCCTGATGTGGCTATACAACAGTTTCGGGTCAGTCTTGATTCTCGATGCTATGTCATTTTCATACTGTCGCTGGGCCTCCCTCCTTACCTGTGCGTACTCATTCCTGGCTCTGCGACTGATCTCCCTATTTTCGTGTGTTCTCTGCCTTCTGTACTTTTTCCATTCTCTATTGCACTTTGTTTTTGCCTCCTTACACCGTCGGGTGAACCAGGGGCTTGTTCTGGTCTTCCCGTTGTTACTGTTGCCCTTGGGAATGAACCTTTCCACTGCCTCCTTGCATTTTGTTGCTACATATTCCATCATTTCATTTACTGGCTTTCCTGCCAGTTCTCTGTCCCACTGGACCTCCCGCAGGAAGTTCTTCAACCCTATGTAGTCCCCTCTTTTATAGTCAGGTTTTTCCCATTCTACTCCTTTTATTCTCTCCACTTGCAGCTCTACTATGTATTCAAAGCACAGAACCACGTGGTCGCTAGCTCCTAGGGGACTCTCATACTTGATGTCCTCAATGTCTGAGCTGCCCAGGGTGAACACAAGGTCCAATCTTGCTGGTTCATCCTCCCCTCTCACTCTGGTAGTGTCCTTAACATGTTGGTGCATGAGGTTTTCCAGCACCACGTCCAACATCCTGGCTCTCCATGTTTCGGGACCCCCATGTGGCTCCAGGTTTTCCCAGTCAATCTCCCTGTGGTTGAAATCCCCCATAACCAGCAACTTTGCTCTGCTGGAGTGAGCTCTTCTTGCCACCTCAGCAAGTGTGTCCACCATTGCTCTGTTGCTCTCTTCATATTCCTCTCTTGGCCTCCTGCAGTTCTGTGGTGGATTATACATCACTGCAATGACCACTTTGTGTTCCCCCGACTGAAGTGTACCTGCTATGTAGTCTCTTTCTCCCGTCTCATCTATTCCTTCCATTTTCTCGAATTTCCATCTGTTTTTTACGAGCAGAGCAACCCCACCTCCCCCCCTGCCCCTTCTATCTTTCCTCATGATCTGGTATCCTGGTGGGAAGATTGCATCTGTTATTGTCTCCATGAGTTTTGTTTCTGTAACTGCTATGATGTCTGGCGACTTCTCATTGATTCTTTCTTGCCATTCCTCATGTTTATTCGTTAATCCGTCTGCATTTGTGTACCAAACCTTCAACTTCTGTTCTAATACTGTAACTGTGGTGCGGGGGGTGGAAACAGAGGGATCGGTGTGTGATGGTTGGTTTGGATTGTTCAGTTGCCTTGGGGGTGTCGTGGCTGGAGTCCTTCTGCAGGTGTTTCTGGGGGGTGCGCTTGTCCTTCCATTTGATCCTGGGTTATTCTGCTCTCCTTTTTCATTTCCTCCCATTTCTCCTTTCGTTTTTGAACTCTCTCTTTCATTGTCTTCCTTTCGTTCTGTGTTCTGTCTCGGTCGAGGTACACACTCCGGAACTCCTGCTTGCCTCTCAGCCGTGCTTTCTCCTGCAGGATCATGGTTCGGGTTGATTCTGCCTTGAAAATTACTTTGAGAGGCCGATTCCTTTTCTTTGTGAACCACCCAATTCTCCGAAAATTTGCCACCTGGGTCATGTCCCCCTCGCCTATCACCTTCATGATGTCTTCAATCGCTTTTTTCTCCTCCTGCTTTCTTTCATCATAAGTTTCCCCTTTAGCTTCGTCTAGCCCAT
>NC_091299.1:34851722-34889222 GCF_038502225.1 Cherax quadricarinatus
TGGACGGCCTATTTTGGTGTCATCAGCAAATTTGCTTATGTCGCTATTTATTCCCTCATCTATGTCGTTTATGTAAATTGTGAACAACAACGGGCCCAACACTGACCTCTGAGGAACACCGCTTGTGACGTGCTCCCATTCTGATTTCTCCCCATTTATGCAAACTCTCTGCTGCTTATTTGTCAGCCACGCCTCTACCCAGGAAAAAATTTCTCCTCCTATTCCGTGTGCCATAAGTTTCCTCAATAGCCTCTGATGTGGAACTCTATCGAAAGCCTTACTGAAGTCCATATA
Source organism: Cherax quadricarinatus (assembly GCF_038502225.1). Taxonomy (NCBI): domain Eukaryota; kingdom Metazoa; phylum Arthropoda; class Malacostraca; order Decapoda; family Parastacidae; genus Cherax; species Cherax quadricarinatus. The sequence goes on from NC_091299.1 coordinate 34,852,017, forward strand.
CACAATATCATATTCATTACCATGATCTACCTCCTCAAACACCTTTGTGAAAAATGTTAGTAAATTCGTAAGACAGGAACGCCCCTTTGTAAAACCGTGTTGAGATTCATTAATCAATCTGTGCCTATCAAGATGGCTACGAATTGCTTCGGCAATTATTGATTCCATAAATTTTCCCACTATGGAGGTAAGGCTTATTGGTCTATAGTTCGAAGCCAAGGACCTGTCACCTGCCTTGTAAATAGGTATTACATTCGCCATTTTCCACTTATCAGGCACTATGCCAGTTTGTAGTGATATGTTAAAAAGATTAGCCAAAGGTATGCTAAGTTCCTCTTTACATTCCTTTAACATCCTTGCAAACAGTTCATCAGGGCCTGGGGATTTGTTAGGTTTTAGTTTCTCTATTTGTCCGAGGACCATGTCACTAGTTACCGTAATCGTACATAGTTTATTATCCTGTTCTACATAAACTATTATTTCAGGAATATCGCTAGTATTTCCCTGGGTGAAAACTGAGAGGTAGTAGGTATTGAGAATTTCACACATATCCCTATCACTGTCAGTGATCTGACCAGAATTACTCTTAAGTGGGCCAGTCTTGTCCCTAATCTTACTTCTGTATACCTGAAAGAATCCTTTTGGGTTAGTCTTTGAATCCCTTGCGACCTTAGCCTCATAATCCCTTTTTGCTTTTCTTATTCCTTTCTTTATTTCTCTCTTTAATTGAATATATTGATATCTTAACTGCCCATCCCCTCTTTTGATGCGCCTATATATGCCTCTCTTTTGACCAATGAGATGTTTTAATCTATTGTTCATCCATTTGGGATCACTTTTGTTAGATCTAATTTCCTTACTCGGAACAAAAGTTGTCTGGGCAGCCAGAACAATGCTCTGAAAAACGTCATATTGGCAACCAAGATCACCTACCTGACCCACAGTCAGGACATCCTAATTTAGCTCACCCAGGTAATTTTTCAGTTCCATGAAGTCGGCCAAGCGAAAATCTGGGACAGAGATTTGATTGCAGTTATCTGGGTAATTCCATGATATATTGAAACTAAGTGATTTGTGATCACTTTCCCCAAGCTCATCATTAACTTCAAGATTATTAATTAGTGAATCTTTGTTGGCAAGAACCAAGTCAAGCAGATTGTTTCCTCTAGTTGGTTCCGTCACAAACTGTTCTAAAAAGCAATCCTGAACCGTATCAGGAAAGTCACTAGACTCAAGATTTCCTGTCATATTGTTCCAATAAGTTAGACTAAAGTTAAAATCTCCCATTATCACAACATTTTCATATCTAGATGCCTTATGAATTTCGTCCCATAGCAGCTTACTTCCCTCCCTATCAAGGTGTGGGGGCCTATAAATCAAACCCAAAATTAATTTGTCATGTCCCTCGAAAAACTGTAGCCAAACAGATTCTGTGTTCGATGTTTCTAATCTTATATCATGTCTAAGACAACAATTTAAATTTTCTTTGACATACATCGCCACTCCACCACCCTTCCTGTTGACCCTATCAGTGTGGAATAGTTTATAACCCTGTATGTTGCATTCAGAAGGCATTTCTCTATCTTTCAGGTTGAACCAGGTCTCTGTTATACCAATAATATCTATATTACCTGCACTTGCAAGTAATCTTAGCTCATCTATCTTATTTCTTAGACTCCTACTATTTGTACAGTAAACCTTAAGGGAGCTAGTCACTCGTTGCTCTCTACTATCTTTCTTTCTTTTTTGATCAACTGATTTGCCATTACTAGCAACTTTATTTTGAATATTGTCTTTTAAACATAACCCTGAGGTATCCCGGTAATAACTGCTGTTTTTAACCCTAATGGAAAATGATGGGGAAGATTATACTCGTGTACAATGCAAACAGCTGCAGTATTTTGCAGGAAAACTGTGGCTATCAGCTCACATATTCTTCACCTGGTGCTTCGGTTCTTTACCCTCACTTCTATATCAAACAGATTTTTGCCACATCGTATTCTAACATGCAAGGACAGTGAACAAGCGAAGACATTGTATTCACAATCACTCATTCAATAACTCATTTGGTAAAAGTATACAAACATTGTACTTGAAGGTGTTATGTGAACAGATGAAAATGTTAAGTGATCACTTAAAGTGAAAGATAAACAAGCGTCGAACAGATGAAAGAGTAAAGTGAGAAACAGGTGCATAAGGTGAATAACAATTGAAGGTGCTATATAAAGTATAAGTGATAGTGGAAGGTGATCTGCAGGTGAAAGCAGGAAATGAACTACAAGTGAAAGTGTGAGGTAAACGACTAGAGAAAGTTTAAAGTGAACTTCTTGTAAAAACTGTAAAGTGAACTACAGATAAAGGTTGCAATTTACAAAGAATGCCAGAATAGAAAAAAAGCCTTATAAAATACATAAAAACAATGAATAATAATAATAATAATCATATTTATTATTATTATTATCATTATATAGAATGATAAAACCAACAATTATCACTCATATCAGGTTATACTCAACGTTACTAATAGCTCCTAGTATGACTTTATTTCTTCCTCACATAATTCCTGCTTTTTAACTTCTGCATTACTTCCTGAGAAAGATAAAAATACTAAATAAGGAAACAAAAATACTTGGAATCAATGGAGGCATCTTAATTTTTTCTTCTCAAAAAAGAGTCTGCTTAAAATTGAGCTCGACCTGATCACCTTGACGACGCCAGCGTTCGACCTCACTGTCAGCCTACGAATATTCCTGGAGAATGAATGTTTTAAAACGAGTATATTGCTCCATTATTTAATGGTGGCTAGAAAGTTGCTGTATGCCACCAGTAAATATTTGCGATGCAACTCATGTATCTGGCACACACTTTACTTTTGTTTACAAATTTACCTAAATATTTTTCCATTATTATTCACTTCATTCACTGCTTCTTCAATACCATTTCATTAACACCTTTGTTCATAAATCATCTCGCTCTCTTTACCACACAGATGTATCACAGAGGACAATCTGTACATGTCACGCAAATTTCCGACATTCCACGAATGTCTGGGAATAAGATTGTCTTATTTGTCACTACGAAGACACTAGTATTGACTTCACCCAAGATATTATATTTTTATCTTGGATAACATTCCTACCAGAAGATGGAACTACAAAGCGGAGAGGGAAATGTTAATCGCGAGCAATGCATCAGTTGCAATGGGTAGCACTAAGAAAAAAGTTACATTGCTTGTCATATTATGATGTAAGGCTCCTTGAGCAACAGGTAAACGAGTAGGGCGATTAACAGATAAAGATAGAAGATAACAGATAAGTGACAAAGGAAGGTGAAATACAGGTGAAAGCAGAGATGTATTCTTAAGCGAAAACTTGCAGTGAGGTACTGTAGAAAGCGTGAAGTGAATCAGAGGAGAAGGTGTAAGGCAACAAGAATGTAAAAGAAACCAAAAACCATATATAATTACATAAATGCAATGCAATAATAAATATGATATACTAGTACTACTATTACTGCTACTAGTACTACCACTACTACTGCTACTATTACTGCTACTAGTACTACCACTACTACTGCTACTACTACTGCTACTAGTACTACCACTACTACTGCTACTACTACTACTACTACTACTACTACTACTAATAATAATAATAATAATAATAATAATAATAATAAGGCTGCAAACAATAGATTAGGAAAAACATACTGAAAATCAGGGTAGACATCAACATTAGATGAGTTCGACCTGATGACCTAGACGACACCAGAGGTCAACCTCGTTATTATGCAATGAATCTCCCTAGTTTATAATGGGTTTAAAGCACATATATCCCTCAGTGGTGAGTAGGTTGATCCATGGCACTGGTAAATATATGAGTTGCTCCACAGTATCATTGTGATTAAACTTTAGAGTGAGATTTAACTCGCTGTCTCTACTATCTGATACACATTTTACTTCTGTCAACATATTTCAGCAGCTCTCCACAATAGTCTGCATCACACTACTTAATCACATATCATTGCATTAACTTTTTCATAAGCCATCTTGCATTCTTTTTCATTCAGATATATTATGGTGAACTTTCTAGACACGTCATGTCTGTCCCAACATTCAGTGTGTTGAGAATCTCAGGGTAGAGGTTAATTAAATCTGCCCTTGCTTAGAAGACATTAATTTTTCCGTGTACAAAGCCTTCCTTTTAATTGTCTCAAGCAAAATTCCATCCAGAAGATGTAAGTGCAATATAATGGGGAAGATTACACTCGTACACAGTGCAAACAACTTTGTAGGAAAACTGCAGCTATCCAGCTCACATTTTCTTCACCTGGTGCCTCAGTTCTTTACCCTCCATTCTTTTATATCAAAATATTTTTTAATAAATCGTATTCTAACATGTAAGGAAAGTGAACCAGCGACGACATTGTATTCACAATCACTTGGTAAAGTTATGCAAACATTATACTACAATTAACCATTCGAAGAGCAAAAGTGAAGGTTTTACATGAACAGATGGAAATATTAAGTGAACTTACGTCAAAGTGAGAAACAAAAAGAAATGAAAATGTTGAACAGGTGAAGGAGTAAAGTGAGCAACAGGTGAATAAGGTGAATAACAAATGAAGGTGCAATGTAAAGTATGAGTGACAGTGGAAAGGTGATCTACAGGTGAAAGCAGGGAATGAACTACAAGTGAAAGTGTGAGGTAACTGCTGGCGAAAGTTGAAAGTGAACTTCTGGTAAAATTATAAAGTGAACTACAGATAAAGGTGTAAGATACAAAGAAAGCAAGAAAAGCAAAAAGCCGTATAAAATGCATGAAAACAATGAATAACGATAGTAATAATAACAATAATGATGTTAATAACAACAACAATAATAATAATAATAATAATAATAATAATAATAATAATAATAATAATAATAATAATAATTATTATTATTATTATTATTATTATTATTATTATTATTATTATTATTACTGTATGGAATGACAAAGCCAACAATTATCACTCATATCAGGCTATACTAAGTCAACGTTACTAATAGCTCCAAGTATGACTATTTCTTCTTCACATAATAAAAATACTAAATAAGGAAAAAAATACTAGGGATCAATGGAGACATATTAATTTTTTTCTAAAAAAGGGCAGTCCTCGACTAGCATGAGCTCGACCTGATGAACTTGACGGCGCCAGAATTCGACCTCAGTGTCAGCCAAGAATCTTCCTGGACAACGAAAGTCTTAAAACCAGCATATTACTCCATTGTTAGTGGTGGTTAGAAGCTTGTTGTATGACACTAGTAAATATTTGCGATTCAACTCATGTACCAAAATGACTGAGAGAGATAGCTATATGTTAACTTTATGGCACACTACATTTGTCTACGCATTTACCTAAATGTTTTTTCCACAATTATTCCACTTCATTCACTGCTTCCTCATATACCATTGTATTAACACCTTTGTTCCTAAACCATCTCACACTCTTTACCAAACAAATGTATCACAGAGGGCAATCTGTACGTGTAACGCTAATCTCCGACAATGGCTGATGCCAAGAATGTCTGGGATATGACTGATTTGTCTGTCACTACGAAACGTAGACACAAAACACACTAATATTGTCTCCACCCAAGATATTAAATTTTTCTTAGACAAATCCATCCCTTTAACTAACTTAGGTAACATTCCTAGCAGAGTATGGAAGTATACAGAAGCGAGGAAAATGTTAATCGTGAACAATGCATCAACAGCATTGCTGAAAAAGCTCTCTTGCTCGTCCTATTATGATGTAAAGTTCCTTTGAGCAACTGGTAAAAGAGTAAAAGAGTATGGTAAAAGAGTAATGTGGATAAAAGATGAAGTTGGAAGATAACGAATAAGTGAAGGAGGAATTTGAAACTCAGGTGAAAGCAGAAATGTATCATTAACTGAAATCTCTCATGAGAGGCTGAACACCAACGTCTGTAGTAATAACTCCAACCATTGTTATTTCATCCTTAATAATGTCTCAATTTTTAACTCCTGTATTATTTCTTTAGATAAAAATATTAAAACAAAGAAAATATAATTCTCATTAACAACGCAGGCAACGCAGAGAAGAACTCTACGGATGATAAATGAGCTTGACCGATGATCCTAACGACACCACCGGTCAACCTCATAATAAGTCAACGGAATGACGGCATTAAAATGCATATATTTCTCTATTACAGATGGTGGTCAGTAGGCTGATCCACGGCACAAGTAAACATTTAAGGTGCTATACAGATATCATTGGGACTCAGCTGTATAATGGGATTTACCATGTAGTCTCAGCTACCTGGTGCGTATTAACTACTGTCTCAGTATTTATTTAAATGTTTCTTTCTCCTCAATTATCCGTTTCATTATCTATTTTCTCGCATATCACTGCATTAATACCCTTTATCCTAAATCAAATGTTTTTTTTTCATACAAATGCATCATGGTGCACAATGTGGTCATGATCCGCCCCTCTCCGATATCTGATGGTCTTGAGAATCTTGGAGTAAAAGACTGACTCCGCTGTTACTATGCATCTGGAAACAGAGGGCACTAACGCTGCATCCACCAACGACATGAGATTTTCCGTGGACAAATCCTTCCTTTTTACTAACTGACTATTCCCTGCAGAAGATATTTGTGCAAAAAAAAAAAAAAAATGTTACGCATAAATAACGTAAACGTTTAACATATTTTGCATGGGAAAAAGATGTTCTTTACCTGATATTTTCTTCTTGATTACCCTCACTTCTACTATATCCAAATATGTTTCTCACCACAACGGTCGATTCCCAGTAAGTTCAGGTGGCCGAAGGAAGAGCTCGCATTCAGCATTACGTACTCAACAGCTATCTTGCTTGAAGTGGACAGACAATATAATTCTGTTGAACCATCAAGACGCAAACGAGAGAAACATGTGAAGGTCTGTGTTGAAGAACAGGTGAAGATGAAACGATGACAACAAGTTAAGGAGTAGCATGAACCACAGATGAATGTGTAAGATGAACAACAGGTGAACATCTAAGAACAGTAGATGATGGTGTAAGATGAACTACAAGTGAAGGTGATGGGTGAACATAAATTGAAGGTGTAAGGTGGATAACAAGTGAAGGTTTAAGTTAAACAACAGGTGAAAATGTTGAACAAGTGTAGGAGTGTTAAGTTCTTAAATGTATAAAGTGAATAATAGATGGAGATGTAAGATGAACAACAGGGGACAGTGGAAGGTGAACAACATATAAGGATTTAATGTACCAAGACTGTTAGAAAACAAAAATACGATTAAAAATAGAAAAAAAGTTGAACTGCTACTACTAATAGTACGTCTGCTATTATTATTATTATTATTATTATTATTATTATTATTATTATTACTACTACTACTATTAGTACTTTTACTACTACTATACACAAATAACCCGCACATAGAAGAGAGGAGCTTACGACGACGTTTCGCGAAACGTTGCCACAATAAAATGTCCCATTAGCTGTATCTGTGTCCATTTACTTAACATTTACAACCTTTGTTCCTAAAGCAAATCACATTATTTTTCATGCAGATTTATCATGGTGGACAGTCTGTACATAGCACGCCAGTCCCCGACAACCGTTCTTGTTGACAGTCATTGAGTAAAAGACTGATTCTGCTTTCAATTCTCTACTGAACCCCAAAGACATTAACACTGGCTCCACCAACGCCATAAACCCTCCGTTTAACTAATGTACCATTCTTTGCAGAAGACGTAGGTGCAAAATAAATAAAGCAATCGTTTGCAATATTATTTTTCACCAAACAGTTATCCTACTCATGTGTTCCTGACCTGATGTTTCATTTCATGATCCAGAGAAGAAGTCTCATTCACCATCACTCATTCAACAGCTCTTTTGCTAGAAGTGGTTCACGCAATCCAAGGTATGAACCATAGTCCGGCTGGTCAGGTACTGACTTCTGGTGCCTGTCCAGTTCCCCTTTGAAGATAGACCCCTAGCTGTCTTCAAGAGGGAGCTGGACAGGCACCTATAGTCTGTACCTGACCCGCCGGGCTGTGATTAATTGTGTTGGAATGCGTGCGGCCGGCAGTATCAGCCTGGTTGATCAGGGCCTGTACCACCGCGAGGCCTGGTCATGGACCAGGCCGCGGGGGCGTTGACCTTCGGAACAGCCACCAGGTATACATTATAATTTAAATGACCCTTCGTAGCGCGAAAGTGAGAAACATGGGAAGGTGTAAGTAGAAGAAGAGATGAAGGTGTTAGGAGAACAATAGATGAAGGTACAAGCAGAACAACAGGTTAACAGGTAAGGTGAACAACAGATGTAAATAAAAGAACAGATTTTTGTAAGATGATTCACATGTGAAGATGCTAGGTGAACATAAACTGAAGATTTAAGGTGAGCAACAGATGATAGCTTTGAACAACAGGTGAACGAGTAAATTGATCAACCGGTAAATGTTTAAGGAGAATAACATACGAATATGCAAAGAGAACGACAGGGGATAGAGGAAAGTGAACTACAGGTGAAGCTTTAAAGTCCCAAAGATACCAGAACAAAAGAAAACTCAACTAAAAAGAATGTAGTAGTAATAGTAGTAGTAATAATAATAATAAAAAAATGAAGAAGAAACCAACGATCATCTTTCATCTAATTATTACAGTTCTGATATATTCCTTAAGTAATTCCTCCCTTTTAAATCTTTTCTGCGTTATTTCTTGCAAACGATAAAAATTCTAAGTAAGGAAACAATAATAATCACGATCACTGCAGTGATCGTCTGCCGTTTCTTACTCAGAAAAAAAAGGAAGAAGTGGTTGCGAGCTTGCGAGCTTGTCAATCTCAGCGGTCAACCTCACAGTCAGGCTACGAATCTTCCTTGATAATCCATGGCACCTATAAACATTTGAAGTACTACACAGGTATTATTATGATTCAACTCGAGATCGGGATTTACCACTCTGTCTTAGCAACTTGGTACATACTGTATTTCTGTCTGTGAATTTACCCGAAGTAGGTAATAGTCGTCCACCGTTATCCACTTCACGCTTTACTTAATCACATATTATCGCATTAACTTCCTTGTTCATGGATCATCTTACATTCTTTTCCATACAAACATGTCATACTAGACAATCTAGACATGACATGTCTATCCCTGGCATGCGTCGGTGCGGAAAGTCTTAGAGGATTTATTCTGCTGTTATGAAAAGGCTGGACCCCGAAGAGACTAATAATACCTCTGCCTACGACACTCAGTGTTCCGTGGGCAGATCCTTTCTTTCAACTGACTTATGCAACATTCCTTGGAGAGGATGTAAGTGAAAAATAAAGAGAAAAATTATACACCTGAGCAAGGCAGACACCTATAATATTTAACATGGAAAAGAAAGCTATACGCTTTCTTCACGTTTCTTTACCCTTACATCTATTATACCAAGAAGGTTTTTAACTCGGGGAAAGTTAGCGCAAAGTATGAGTGTGTGTGTGTGTGTGTGTATGAGGGTGTATGAGTGTGTGTGTGTGTGTGTGTGTGTGTGTGTGTGTGTGTGTGTGTGTGTGTGTGTGTGTGTGTGTGTGTGTGTGTGTGTGTGTGTGTGTGTGTGTGTGTGTGTGTGTGTGTGTGTGTGTGTGTGTGTGTGTGACTCAACAATCAACATTTGCACCAATAACTCATTACAGTTGTGACCGGATGTGGAAGTGTGAATTGCTCATTACTCTGGAATTTGTTCATGATTGTACCCATGTATAAACGTAAGTAACCATTCTTACAGGATTCATTACCTTTGTACCTAGTTCAGCTATCAAAACTTTGGGGCCCAGTCCCTGGACCCATTACGTACCTCTGTAATCTGTAAATACCTTTGTAACTTGTCATAATTGTGACTTGACCTACCTGGAGTTCATTACCTTTGTAAATTGTGAGTTCATTACCTTTGTAAATTGTGAGTTCATTACCTCTGTAACTTGCTCAGCTATCAAAACTTTGGAGTCCAGTCCCTGGACGAATTATGTACCTCTGTAATCTTTTGACTACCGCCCACAGGATGGGTATGGGGTGCATAATAAACATATTAAACTAACTAACTCAACTCAGTGAAAAAAAGATCCAGAGAAAAGATCGATTTCACCATCATCCGTTCAGCAGTTCTCGAGCTTAAAATGAGTAAACATTATGCTCCAGTTGACCATCTGAAGACCAACAGTGAACATCATATGTAAATTGAACAACAGTTGAATATGTAAGTTAATCAACAGATAATAAAAGGGTTGACTAACAGGTGAAGGAGTAAGGAGAGTAACAGGTAAATGTGAAAAATGAATAACAGATGGAGGTGCAAAATGACGAAAAGATGATAGAGGAAGGTGAATTATATGGTGAAAGCATATAATGAACTACAAGTTAAAGTGCGAGGTAAATTGCTGGAGAAAGTGGACAGTGATCTGCAGGTGAAACTGTATAGTGAACTACAAGTGAGGCTGTAAGATGAACAGTAGGCGATAGTGTAAGGTACCAAGAATGCGAGAAAAGCAAGAAGCCATATCAAATTATATAACTGCAATGCAATAATAATAATAATAATAATAATAATAATAATAATAATAATAATAATAATAATAATAATAATAATAATAATAAAGTAAGATGAATCCAGTGGCAGTTCTCACTCACGTAAGTCTGGACCCCGACAGCAGTAGCTCCAACCATAACTTTTCTTACTTAAACAATCCCTTTTTAAATAATACCTTTTTCTTACTTAAATATTTTTTTTAACTTCTGCGTTATTTCTTGCAAAGGATAAAATACTAAATGAGGAAAATATTATCGTGATCATTGCATTCATAAGTAATTTGTGAAAAAAAAGGAACTGGTGAAGCGTACGACCTGATGCCCATACAGCATCAGCGGTCAACCTCACTCTCAGGCAATCAGTCCTCCTGGTTAACGAAGGTTTTGAAATCTGTTTATCCCTCCATGTCAGTTGGTGCCCAGTAAGTAGGTCCATGGCACCAGTAAACATCTGATGTATTACACAAGCGTGATTGTGATTCACCTCGCTTCAGTTATTCTCCTTGGTGATGTTATTCAACTTATCCACAGACATGAGTGAGATGGGTTGGATTTGAGTGAGTAAAGCTTTTTCGTTGAGTAACACTGAAAATGTTGGGCAAATATTTTTGTTAGTGGATTTGGGTGTGAGAAAGACTTGCCTAGTATGGGCTAGTTAGTCTACAGCAGCTTTTCCATTCTTATGTTCTTATGAGAGTGGGACTTACCACGTTGTCCCAGCTATCTGCTACACACTTCTGTCTGCGTGTTTACTTAAAAATTGTTTTTTCACAATTATCTTCCTCACACATCATTGCGTTATTACTTTTGTTCCTAAATAGTTTCTTCGCATACCTTATACGTAGTAATCACGGAGGAAAATCTGGACATGGAAAGCCATGTCCAGATTCTCAGCGTCAACCTGAGAATCTCCGAGTCTCTAGAGTATTGAATCCGTTGCCATTACAAGGCTGGACACACAAGGCCTTAATTAATATTGGCTACACCAACGACTTTAAATTTTCCTTGGAATATTCCACACTTTTACCTAACTTACGCAGATTCCTTGTGGAAGTGAAAAATAAGGAAAAACGTTACTAGAAAAAATGAAAACATAGGAAATATTTAGATTTTTTTCCAGTTTATATGTTCTTGATCTGAATTTCCACTTCTTGACTACTCACTTCGAATATCAGAATATATTTCTACCTCATAGGTCGTTTCCCTGCAAGGTAAGGTAAACCAAAGCTGAGATTGCATTCACCGTTATTCATTTAACAAATCTCTTGCTAGAAGTGCGCGAACATTATAATTCACGTGACCATTCGTAGCGCAAAACTGATAAACACATGAAGGTGTAAGTTGGACATGAGATGAAGGCGTCGGATGATGTGCATGTGAAGATGAAAGACGAGCATCAACTGGAGATGTGAGGTGAACGACAGGTAAAGGTTCAGTTTAACAACAGATGAATGTGCTGACCAACAGATGAAGGAGCCAAGTAAGCAACGGGTAAATATGAAGCTGCAAGATGTAGGACAGGGGGCAGTCATAGGGACTGATTACCTCATCTTTTGTATATAGTTCTACTGTCTTCTAATTATGTCCTAGAATCTGTATTGATAAAGCCACTGGATGGTGAAACGTCTACAATAAAGATATCCAGATGTTGCACATGTGTCTTAACGTTCAAAATGGCACTTACAACGCCCAAATTCAGTACCAAAACAGTTTCAATAAGATACACTAGCTCCTTAAGTTTCAGTTAGAGCAGAATATGCATTGTCTAGTTATTACACTGAAATCTCTTGCTTGGCCATTTAAAATTTACTTAGCTTAGAGTGAAACCTGTGCTTGTTTTTAATAAAGCCCGTCGACACTTTAAGTTTGAAGCCCGTCAGAAAAGCATTCTCTATTAATTTCTGTCTCCAGCGATTCCAAGATTCCTAACAATTTCATTAAATTTTCCAATTTGCATCTATGCAGTCTAAGCTTGTAGAGTGTGTAGAAAAAGACACTTATGTACAGGACATTTATTAAAGGAAACGTTTCGCCACGAGTGGCTTCATCAGTCCTAATACAGAGAAAACTAAGAAAAACGCGTATATATAGTGGCAGGAGTCAGGTGAACTGTCGTGTGAGTAGAGGTGGTAGTAGTAGTAGTAGTAGTAGTGGAACTAAGGAGAGTGAGACGGATGGCTAGAGAGGGATCTGTTGACATCATGTAACAGCAGTTTCCAGAATGGGTAATATCCTATTGATTAGCAATTTTGAGATACTGTAACTACCGGATTTTTGCTTTATAGTGTTACTGACAGTGATTAGTGCAGCTTAAATGCATTTTCTCCGTCTTAAGTCGTCTTCTTTAATCACTAGTTTAGCTTCATTGAATTTCGTAAGGTGTCCAGCATCGTCCCTATGTTGAACACACGCGTTTTTGCGGTCATCATTTCTGCAAGCATTTTTGTGTTCGGCGATCCTAATGTCCAGAGATCTGGCTGTTTCCCCTACATATACTTTGTCACACACCCCACATGGGGGGTGTGACAGATCTCTGGACATTAGGATCGACGAACACAAAAATGCTTGCAGAAATGATGACCGCAAAAACGTGTGTGTTCAACATAGGGACGATGTTGGACACCTTACGAAATTCAATGAAGCTAAACTAGTGATTAAAGAAGAAGACTTAAGACGGAGAAAATGCATAGAAGCTGCACTAATCACTGTCAGTAACACTATAAAGCAAAAATCCGGTAGTTACAGTATCTCAAAATTGCTAATCAATAGGATATTACCCATTCTGGAAACTGCTGTTACATGATGTCAACAGATCCCTCTCTAGCCATCCGTCTCACTCTCCTTAGTTCCACTACTACTACTACTACTACTACTACCACCTCTACCCACACGACACTCCTGCCACTATATATACGCCACTATATATACACTATATATACTCCTGCCACTATATATACTCGTTTTTCTTAGTTTTCTCTGTATTAGGACTGATGAACCCACTCGTGGCGAAACTTTTCCTTTAATAAATGTCCTGAACTGTACATAAATGTCTTTTTCCACATCTTGTCGGTATCATCATACCATTTCCTCCTTGTAGAGTGTGTTCCTTCCGATGCATTGCATCGGCATTAACATTTTGATGCTGATAATGTGAGACATTCTTATAGTTATGGGACAGAAATCAAAATCACTATTTATTTAATAAAATTTGCAAATTGGGATTTATGGAAAAATTGAAGCGGACAGGATGCACTTTTCTCATGTTATGAGCAAAATAAAGCGAAAAATTAGAGGTTATAACAAAATTCTGGCAACTTCTAAGTCCATCCTTCCCTCCTTCCTTCCTTCCTAACCCTCCCTCTCTCCCTACATTCCTACTTTCTCTGCGTCTCCTTTGCTTTTCAACTAATCTTTCCTCCTCCTCTCTTATCATACCACCCATCAGCCCTCGTCTACCCCTCTCCTGCTCTCCCTCTCTTTCCCCTCCTACCTTCCCTCCCCCCTCCTACTCGCCCTCCCTCCCTCCCTCCCAGGGGAAATTCACCACCAGGCCCCCACAACCTCCCAGTGCACCACTTCTTTCAAAGTCACGTTGACGCCAATTTTAAACTCTTTCTTCGTAGGGATTCCCTAGACCAATTTTCTCCAGTGAAGGGGCGAGAGGACGAAGCTTTCCCTTGAGAAGAGACTTAGCCAGAGGGGAGAGGCTTGGCTCCCTCGAGGGGAAGGCCTAGCTACAGACTGAGGGGAAGACTTAATGCAATTTACGATAACTTCGTAAAAGTGGTGGTAAAGGCAGCGAGCAGTCTGGTTAAGGCGTGAAGTTTATATATATATATATATATATATATATATATATATATATATATATATATATATATATATATATATATATATATATATATATATATATATACATGTATATATATATATATATATATATATATATATATATATATATATATATATATATATTATATTTTATTTAAAGACAAAATACATTGACAAAAACATTCACAAAAATACGATAGAAAGTAAAACAACATAGGTAACTCAGAGCTACATCTCGAATACTTCGTCCAGCTCCCCGGCGGTGCGCCGCGTGCCCAGAATGCTGCAGGCATTTCCTCTCTGGATCGCAACACTGTATATATATATATATATATATATATATATATATATATATATATATATATATATATATATGTATGTATGTATATATATATATATATATATATATATATATATATATATATATATATATATATATATATATATATACACATACACATGACGAGCTGTTGAAGTGTGAGCAGGGTAATACTTTATAAAATGATTCGGGGAAACCTCTTAGCCGGACTTGAGTCCTGGAGGTGGGAAATACAGTGCCTGCACTCTAGAAGGGTTTGGGATAGTTGTTATTAACTGTGACTTTTAAATTATCTTATCCGCGCATTTCTAGCAAGACAGTGAGTGTGACTCCCCTCAGGGAAGGTTCCTTGATGTTGGTGAGGGGCTCTTGATTTAGGGAATTTGATCTGTGCTCCAGTTCCCCGAATTAAGCCTGAATGCCTTCCACATCCCCTCCCCCAGGCGCTGTATAATCCTATGGGTTTAGCGCTTCCCCCTTGATAATAAATGAGTGTGACTGATGCTGAAAGTGTTTCTTTTTTGGGTCACCCTATCCTCGGTGGGAGACGGTCAGCGTGTAAAAATTATCTATCTGTCTATCTATCGATATATATATATATATATATATATATATATATATATATATATATATATATATATATATATATATATATATATATATATATATATATCGATATATATATATATATATATATATATATATATATATATATATATATATATATATCGATATATATATATATATATATATATATATATATATATATATATATATACACATATACATATATATATATATATATATATATATATATATATATATATATATATATATATATATATATATATATATATATATATATATAGGGAGGTACCACCTCTATAACTGGACTGGGGACCCTCATCCTCAGAGAAAACAATAAACGTACCTCTGGGAAAAACTCAAGGTTCTCTCCGGAGCTGTTTGAATATTTTCTTCTCATATCACCCCTATATTAACTGTTCCAAAACCAAGAGCTGGCATGTAAGACACAATGAGGTCAACGACATCATAAAGAGAACCCTTGCTACAGCTGGATGCCCAGCCGAGAGGGAGCCCCGCTCACTAGCAGCCAACAATACCCACAACCCAGCAAACCGCCCTGATAGGATCACCATCTATCCTTGGAAGAATGGCAAGCTCTTACTATTGGACTATACCTGTGTGTCCACACAAGATCAGCAAGTACAGGGACATAAGCCAACAGCATCAATTGTCCCAGTGGGATCAGAGACCTTTGGATCATGGGGAAAACATGCCACACGTTTCCTTAAAGAACTGGGTTCCAGACTCATCGACACCACCAGGGACCCAAGAGCAGCCACTTTCATGTTCCAGCGCCTCAGCGTGGCCATCCAGAGGGGAAATGCATACTGCATACCGGGCTCGCGTCCAACTTCGGAGGAGCTGGAGGAGATTCATAACCTTTGATATATTGTATCATTGTACTCATGTTTGTGTTTTCCATCAATGTATTCTGTCTATTCATAAAGCACATGTATAATATAAATTATATGGGGTGGTAGGAGAAGACAATATTCAAACAGCTCCGGGGAGAACATTGAGTTTTCCCTGAGGTACGTTTATTGTTTTCTCTGAGGATGAGGGTCTCCATTCCAGCTATAGAGGTGGTACCTCCCTATTTCATTGATATATATATATATATATATATATATATATATATATATATATATATATATATATATATATATATATATATATATATATATATATATATATATATATATATATATATACAAAACAACCACTGTGAAAGAATAGAGAAATTCCAAGCGCTTTCGTGACTACTCACATTATCAAGGAACCATTGTTCCTTGATAGTGTGAGTAGTCACGAAAGCGCTTGGAATTTCTCTATTCTTTCACAGTGGTTGTTTTGCATATTCTGAAATCACCTGTTTACTGTGAGCTTATTGATATATATATATATATATATATATATATATATATATATATATATATATATATATATATATATATATATATATATATATATATATATATATACATATATATATATATATATATATATATATATATATATATATATATATATATATATATATATATATACATATATATATACATATATATATATATATATATATATATATATATATATATATATATATATATATATATATATATATATATATATATATATATATACATTTTTATTGTCAACAAGTCGGCCGTCTCCCACCGAGGCAGGGTGACCCAAAAAAAGAAAGAAAATCCCCCAAAAGAAAATACTTTCATCATCATTCAACACTTTCACCACACTCGCACATTATCACTGCTTTTGCAGAGGTGCTCATAATACAACAGTTTAGAAGCATACACATATAAAGATACACAACATATCCCTCCAAACTGCCAATATCCCAAACCCCTCCTTTAATTAAAGTGCAGGCATTGTACTTCCCATTTCCAGGACTCAAGTCCGACTATATGAAAATAACCGGTTTCCCTGAATCCCTTCGCTAAATATTACCCTGCTCACACTCCAACAGATCATCAGGTCCCAAGTACCATTCGTCTCCATTCACTCCTATCTAACACGCTAACGCACGCTTGCTGGAAGTCCAAGCCCCTTGCCCAAAAAACCTCCTTTACCCCCTCTCTCCAACCCTTTCGAGGACGACCCCTACCCCGCCTTCCTGCCCCTATAGATTTATATGCTTTCCATGTCATTCTACTTTGATCCATTCTCTCTAAATGACCAAACCACCTCAACAACCCCTCTTCTGCCCTCTGACTAATACTTTTATTAACTCCACACCTTTTCCTAATTTCCACACTCCGAATTTTCTGCATAATATTTACATCACACATTGCCCTTAAACAGGACATCTCCACTGCCTCCAACCGTCTCCTCGCTGCTGCATTCACAACCCAAGCTTCACATCCATATAAGAGTGTTGGTACTACTATACTTTCATACATTCCCTTCTTTGCCTCCATAGATAACGTTTTTTGTCTCCACATATACCTCAATGCACCACTCACCTTTTTTCCCTCATCAATTCTATGATTAACCTCATCCTTCATAAATCCATCCGCCGACACGTCAACTCCCAAATATCTGAAAACATTCCCTTCTTCCATACTCCACCTCCCCAATTTGATATCCAATTTTTCTTTATCTAAATCATTTGACACCCTCATCACCTTACTCTTTTCTATGTTCACTTTCAACTTTCTACCTTTACACACATTCCCAAACTCATCCACTAACCTTTGCAATTTTTCTTTAGAATCTCCCATAAGCACAGTATCATCAGCAAAAAGTAACTGTGTCAATTCCCATTTTATATAATATATATATATATATATATATATATATATATATATATATATATATATATACGAATAGGCAGAATATATATATATATATATATATATATATATATATATATATATATATATCTAAAATATATATATATATATATATATATATATATATCAATATTAATATATATATATATATATATATATATATATATATATATATATATATATATATATATATATATATATATAAATATATATATATATATATATATATGTCGTGCCGAATAGGCAGAACTTGCGATCTTGGCTTAAATAGCAACGCTCATCTTGCCATATAGGACAAGTGAAAATTTGTGTATGCAATAATTTCGCCAAAATCATTCTGAGCCTAACGAAAAAAATATATTTCACTGTGTTTGTTTAGTATTAAATTATTGTAAACAAATCTAAAATATATTTAGTTGGGTTAGGCTAAAATAAATTGCGCTTGTTATAATTAGGTTAGGTAAGTTTTCTAAGTTCCTTTTGGTGCAAAATTAAAAATTTTTACATCAACATAAATGAAAAAAATATATCTTTAAACGTATAAGAGAAAATTTTAGAAAGGACTTAATTTTAAATGAGTTCTTGCTAATTGACCAGTTTTACATATTCGGCACGATATATATATATATATATATATATATATATATATATATATATATATATATATATATATATATATATATATATATATATATATATATATATGCGCAATACAATCGCAGACAGGTAATCTTAATGCAAAATAAGTCACGATGGGATGGAAATCTTCAGCTCAAGATCTTTTACAAAATTCCTTGCATCATCAGGAGCTATGCAATGTTGCAAGAGCTGCAACAGCTAGACTGAGAAAAACTTCCCTCGGTTTAGGATGATGAAGACTCTAGTTGTCCATCAGTGAAGAAGGATATTCAGGAAGGTCGTCGTCAGAGTATCCAGTATAGACCAAGTGTTGTGAATTTCTTATGGGTCGTGTCAAAGCATTTTGACCGAAAATTTGAACATGGGGAAATCGGCTGTGTAATTTTTGCCCTTCTTGCTGATTCAAGACCAGAAAGACCATCGTTTTCTGACCAAAAACATGGTGGTAGTCCCCCTGTGACTTGTTTCTCATCCCAAAATTTATAATGACTCTCAAGGGGCGGCGGTTTGCGACTGGAGAAGATTCAAGGAGAATCGCAGACCGCACTATACGCAGTTAGGAAAGAAGGGTTCAAGAAATGTTTAGAGAGGTGACAAAGGCACTAAGATCAATGTACAGCCTCCCAGGGAGTGTATTTCCAGGGATTCAACTTCTACTAGGTGGTTAGGTATGCCTATATTTTTTTCCTGGGCAGTCCAGGAAATTTTTGAGTGTACATCCTACATGACATCAGATAGGTCAGTGAAACATGAAATGAACCACAGAAGAGAAGCAGGAAAGAAAAGGTAGGGGCTGCAATGAGGCTTCTGTGGAAGGAATGAAGATCATCCACAGACAGAGGCGCCAACACTTGTATAATGGAAGTGATGTATGTGCTTCAAAAGCTGCGTAGAGAAAGAAGGGTGGAGGCAATGTGTAGTGTGAATATTATGCAGGACTCGGAGCGTGGAAATCAGAAGCTAGTGTGAGGTTACTAATCAATTATGCCATCCTAAATGGTTCACACGAGAAAGACAGACAATTGCCGTTGCTGCTAACCATAGAGCCAATTAGAAAAGTGATAATAATTTAAGTAATTACGATACTTAATTGCTAATTAGTTTCCATATAAACAGGCGACGAACGTTTGATGCAACTGGTGCTCAAAACATTTCTTGCAAGGACTGCGCCAGTTATCCAAAGAGAAAATAAATAGAAATTTAATTACATGATTAACCGAAGGTAAAAGCTTTTAGAAAAGATATTTCAGTAATTTTCCAGCATGTCAAGAACCATAACCACAGTATTAACCAGCCAAAAAATTATCGAGTTGGTTGTGGCTGCTTCGTAGCTCAGTTTTAGTAATTCAGGAGGACAGTAGAAAGCTGGTGTCTTACCTACGATTGTTCTGAAGACGCTTCCTCCTTCACCTGACCTTATGCCTCCGCCTGACCATGTGCCTCCACCTGACCTTGTGCCTCAACCTTACCTTGTACCTCCACCTGACCTTGTGCCTCAACCTAACCTTGTGCCTCAACATGACCTTGTACCTCAACCTGACCTTGTGCCTCAACCTGACCTTGTACCTCAACCTGACCGTGTGCCTCAATCTGACCTTGTGCCTCATCCTAACCTTGTGCTTCCACCTGACCTTATACCTTCACCTGACCTAGTGCCTCCACCTAACCTTGTGCCTCCACCTGACCTTGTGCCTCAATCTGACCTTGTACCTCCACCTGACCTTGCACCTCCACCTGACCTTGTGCCTCAACGTGACCTTGTGCCTCAACCTAACCTTGTGCCTCCACCTGACCTTGCACCTCCACCTGACCTTGTGCCTCAACGTGACCTTGTGCCTCAACCTAACCTTGTGCCTCAACCTGACCTTGTGCCTCAACCTGACCTTGTGCCTCAACCTGACCTTGTGCCTCAACCTGACCTAGTGCCTCAACATGAACTTGTGCCTCAACCTGACCTTGTGCCTCAACCTGACCTTGTACCTCCACCTGACCTTGTGCCTCAACCTGACCTTGTGCCTCAACCTGAACTTGTGCCTCAACCTGACCTTGTGCCTCAACCTGAACTTGTGCCTCAACCTGACCTTGAGCCTCAACCTGACTTTGTACCTCAACCTGACCTTGTGCCTTAACGTAACCTTGTGCCTCAACTTAACCTTGTGCTTCCACCTGACCTTATGCCTTCACCTGACCTTGTGCCTCAACCTGACCTTGTGCCTCAACCTGACCTTGTGCCTCAACATGAACTTGTGCCTCAACCTGACCTTGTGCCTCAACCTGACCTTGTGCCTCAACCTGAACTTGTGCCTCAACCTGTACTTGTGCCTCAACCTGTACTTGTGCCTCAACCTGACCTTGTGCCTCAACCTGACCTTGTACCTCAACCTGACCTTGTGCCTCAACGTAACCTTGTGCCTCAACCTAACCTTGTGCTTCCACCTGACCTTATGTCTTCACCTGACCTAGTGCCTCCACCTAACCATGTGCCTCCACCTGACCTTGTGCCTCAATCTGACCTTGTACCTCCACCTGACCTTGTGCCTCCACCTGACCTTGTGCTTCCACCTGACCTTGTGCCTCAACCTGACCTTGTGCTTCCACCTGACCTTGTGCTTCAACCTGACCTTGTACCTCCACCTGTCCTTGTGCCTCCACTTGACCTTGTGCTTCCATCTGACCTTGTGCTTCCACCTGACCTTGTGCCTCAACCTGACCTTGTACCTCCACCTGACCTTGTGCTTCCACCTGACCTTGTGCCTACACCTGACCTTGTGCCTCAACCTGACCTTGTACCTCCACCTGACCTTGTGCCTGCACCTGACCTTGTGCCTCCACCTGACCTGGTGCCTCAACCTGACCTTGTACCTCCATCTGACCTTGTGCCTGCACATGACCTTGTGCCTCCACTTGAATGTTTCTCTACCTGTCCTTGTGCCTCCATCTGACCTTGTGCCTCCACCTGACCTTGTGCCTCAACCTGACCTTGTACCTCCACCTGACCTTGTGCCTCCACCTGACCTTGTGCCTCCACCTGAATGTTTCTCTACCTGACCTTGTGCCTCCACCTGACCTTGTGCCTCCACCTGAATGTTTCTCTACCTGACCTTGTGCCTCCACCTGACCTTGTGCCTCCACCTGACCTTGTGCCTCCACCTGAATGTTTCTCTATCTGACCTTGTGCCTCAACCTGACCTTGTACCTCAACCTGAACTTGTGCCTCAACCTGACCTTGTACCTCAACCTGACCTTGTACCTCAACCTGACCTTGTACCTCAACCTGAACTTGTGCCTCAACCTGACCTTGTACCTCAACCTGACCTTGTGCCTCAACGTAATCTTGTGCCTCAACCTAACCTTGTGCTTCCACCTGACCTTATGCCTTCACCTGACCTAGTGCCTCCACCTAACCATGTGCCTCCACCTGACCTTGTGCCCCAGTCTGACCTTGTACCTCCACCTGACCTTGTGCCTCCACCTGACCTTGTGCTTCCACCTGACCTTGTGCCTCAACCTGACCTTGTGCTTCCACCTGACCTTGTGCTTCAACCTGACCTTGTACCTCCACCTGTCCTTGTGCCTCCACTTGACCTTGTGCTTCCATCTGACCTTGTGCTTCCACCTGACCTTGTGCTTCAACCTGACCTTGTACCTCCACCTGTCCTTGTGCCTCCACTTGACCTTTTGGTTCCATCTGACCTTGTGCTTCCACCTGACCTTGTGCCTCAACCTGACCTTGTACCTCCACCTGACCTTGTGCCTCCACCTGACCTTGTGCCTCAACCTGACCTTGTACCTCCACCTGACCTTGTGCCTGCACCTGACCTTGTGCCTCCACCTGACCTGGTGCCTGAACCTGACCTTGTACCTCCATCTGACCTTGTGCCTGCACATGACCTTGTGCCTCCACTTGAATGTTTCTCTACCTGACCTTGTGCCTCCACCTGACCTTGTGCCTCATCCTGACCTTGTACCTCCACCTGACCTTGTGCCTCCACCTGACCTTGTGCCTCCACCTGACCTTGTGCCTCCACCTGACTTTGTTTCTCAACCTGAATGTTTCTCTATCTGACCTTGTTCCTCCTCCACCTAACATTACACTTCCACCTAACCTTCTACCTCCACCTGACCTTCCACCTCCACCTAATCTTCCACTTCCACCTGACCTTCCGCATCCGCTTGACCTTCTTCTCCACCCGACCTTTCAGTCGCTCCCTTCAAAAAAATTTTGGCCACGTAATCACGCCTTTCAAAACTTTTAAACCCATTCGTTCAAAAATCTTCCATTCACGTCCTTCAAAAACCTCCCCCTCACCCCCTCATAAACCATCATTCCCTTCTAAACTCTCATCATTCCAGCATTTCCCGAATATCATGGCGAGAGTTGAATTAATATAATGCTGGATTTAAACCCAGAATTACAAATTTCCATTTATGTAACGACACCATCGGGGGACTGTAATTCAGCATGCATTCATGTAATTCCATAACTGAACCACATTAATAATACTGTATTTTGGCAAAGTAGCCACAGTAACTTTCTTGCTAAAGGAAAAAATGTACTACATGTTACAGTTACTTTGCATTTGGATTCCTGATTTTTCACTGTTTGTAGTTTAATGTTTTTTGTAAAGTATGCTTACTGTTTGCTTCCTATTAAAACTGTGTTAAATTTTGTTTGCAATGTATTACAGACCGGGCCGCGGGGGCGTTGACCCCCGGAACTCTCTCCAGGTAAACTCCAGGAACAATACAGTGTTTTACATTTTATTTTTTTTTACGGTTTGCTTACAGATTTTACAGTTTGATTATAATTTAGAGTTTTTTAATGTTTGTTTTCTGATTTTTTTTTACAATTTGTTTACTGTTTGTTTAGATGTTCTTTATTGTTTATTAAATAATTTGTTTCCGGTTTGTTTAGTTCACTGACTTATTGTTTACAGTTTGTTTACAATTTATTCACTTTTTGTTTACTCTTTTTTAAAGTTTAGAATTTTGTCACCAGTTTCTCTGATGTTTGCTAACTGTTTGTTAGCAGTTTGTTTAAAATTTGTTTGTGATTTTTTTAGTCTGTTTACTCTTTGTGTAGAGTTCACTGTCTGAAGTTTGTTTGCTGTGGCTTTATCACCCACAATGTGGCTTTATCACCCACAGTGTGGCTTTATTACCCAAAGCGAGGCTTTATCACCCACAGTGTGGCTTTGTCACCCACAGTGTGACTTTATCACCCACAGTGAAGCTTTGTCACCCACAGTGTGCACTTATCACCCACAGTGTGGCTTTATCACCCACAGCGTGGCTTTATTACAAACAGTGTGGCTTTATCATCCACAGCGTGGTCTTATCACCCACAATGTGGCTTTATCACCCAAAGTGTGGCTTTATCACCCACAGTGTGGCTTTATCACCCACAGTGTGGCTTTATCACCCACAGTGTGGCTTTATCACCCACAGTGTGACTTTATCACCCACAGAGTGGCTTTATTACTCACAGTGTGACTTTATCACCCACAGTGTGACTATCACTCACAGTGTCACTTTATCTGCCAAAGTGTGGCTTTATCACACACAGTGTGGCTTTACCACCCACAGTGTGACTTTATCACACACAGTGTGATTTTTTACACCCACACTTTATCTGCCAAAGTGTGGCTTTATCACACACAGTGTGGCTTTACCACCCACAGTGTGACTTTATCACACACAGTGTGGCTTTATCACACACAGTGTGACTTTATCACCCACAGTGTGACTTTATCACCCACAGTGTGGCTTTATCACCCACAGTTTGGCTTTATCACCCACAGTGTGGCTTTATCACACACAGTGTCACTTTATCTGCCAAAGTGTGGCTTTATCACACACAGTGTGGCTTTACCACCCACAGTGTGGCTTTACCACCAACAGTGTGACTTTATCACCCACAGTGTGACTTTATCACCCACAGTGTGGCTTTATCACCCACAGTGTGGCTTTATCACACACAGTGTGACTTTATCACCCACAGTGTGACTTTATCCCCCACAGTGTGGCTTTATCACCCACAGTGTGGCTTTATCACCCAGAGTGTGGCTTTATCACACACAGTGTTGTTTTATCTGCCAAAGTGTGGCTTTATCACACACAGTGTGGCTTTATCACCCACAGTGTGTCTTTATCACCCACAGTGTGGCTTTATCACCCACAGTGTGGCTTTATCACCCACAGTGTTACTTTATCACACACAGTGTGGTTTTACCACACACAGTGTGGCTTTATCACACACAGTGTGGCTTTATCACACACAGTGTGGCTTTATCACACAGAGTGTGGCTTTATCACCCACAGTGTGGCTTTATCACACACAGTGTGGTTTTACCACACACAGTGTGGCTTTATCACACACAGTGTGGCTTTATCACCCACAGTGTGGCTTTATCACACACAGTGTGGCTTTACCACACACAGTGTGGCTTCAGCACACACAGTATGACTTTATCACACACAGTGTGGGTTTATCACACAGTGTGGCTTTATCACACACAGTGTGGCTTTTTCACACAGAGTGTGACTTTATCACCCACAGTGTGGCTTTATCACACACAGTGTGGCTTTATCACACACAGTGTGGCTTTTTCACACACAGTGTGGCTTTTTCACACACAGTGTGACTTTATCACACACAGTGTGGCTTTATCACACACAGTGTGGCTTTATCACACACAGTGTGGCTTTATCACACACAGTGTGGCTTTATCACACACAGTGTGACTTTATCACACACAGTGTGGCTTTATCACACAGTGTGGCTTTATCACACACAGTGTGGCTTTATCACACACAGTGTGGCTTTATCACCCACAGTGTGACTTTATCACCCACAGTGTGGCTTTATCACCCACAGTGTGGCTTTATCACACACAGTGTGACTTTATCACCCACAGTGTGGCTTTATTACACACAGTGTGACTTTATCACCCATAGGTTGACTTTATCACCCACAGTGTGGCTTTATCACCCACAGTGTGGTTTTATCACACACAGTGTGACTTTATCACCCACAGTGTGACTTTATCCCCCACAGTGTGGCTTTATCACCCACAGTGTGGCTTTATCACCCACAGTGTGGCTTTATCACACACAGTGTGGCTTTATCACACACAGTGTGGCTTTATCACCCACAGTGTGGCTTTATCACACACAGTGTGGCTTTATCACCCACAGTGTGGCTTTATCACCCACAGTGTGGCTTTATCACCCACAGTGTGGCTTTATCACACACAGTGTGACTTTATCACACACAGTGTGGCTTTTTCACACACAGTGTGGCTTTATCACCCACAGTGTGGCTTTATCACACACAGTGTGGCTTTACCACATACAGTGTGGCTTTATCACACACAGTGTGGGTTTATCACACACAGTGTGGCTTTATCACCCACAGTGTGGCTTCATCACACACAATGTGGCTTCATCACACACAGTGTGACTTTATCACACACAGTGTGGGTTTATCACACAGTGTGGCTTTATCACACACAGTGTGGCTTTATCACACACAGCGTGGCTTTTTCACACACAGTGTGGCTTTATCACCCACAGTTTGGTTTATCACACACAGTGTGGCTTTATCACACACAGTGAGGCCTTATCACCTACAGTGTGGCTTTATCTGCCACAGTTGTTCTTGTTGAACCTCCGAGAAATATATTTAATTTCTTGCTAGTGATTATTACGTCTTCCCAGATTATACATATTTCTTAGTATAATTTGCCTATTGTATAATTACTTTCGTCATTTGGATTATATGATTTCGGATTGTATGAGAAGTGAATGAATGATAATAGAATGAGTGATTTTGGAATGTATGATTTTGCAATGAAGAATTTAAAAAAAATATATAATTTTGGAATGCTTGTTCTGGGAATGTGTGACTTTTTTAATGTATGATTTTGTAATGTATGATTTTTAAATGTATGATTCTAGCTTGCATGATTCTGGAATACAATATTTTGGTTGGGGTATATATGATTTTTGCAATGTATGATTTTTGAGCAATGTAATATTTTTTTGCAATGTATGATTTTTTTTTTTTGGGGAGGGGGCAATGTTTTGATATTTATTTGCACTGAAAGATTTTTTTTTTTTTTTGCAATGCTTGAATTTTTTTTTTGCCAATTTATGATTTTTTGTTCATTGTATGATTTTGCAATTCATGATTTTAGGAATGTCTGATTTGGGAATGTCAGTTTGTCCTCTGGAACAAGAATTTTCATGTTTGTAGATGAATGGTTCAGAGAACCGACATGTTGATAAATTAGACACATGTGCAACTCTTGGGTATCTTTATTGAGGAAACGTTTCGCCACACAGTGGCTTCATCAGTCCCATAGGTCCTTTGTATGGACTGATGAAGCCACTGTGTGGCGAAACGTTTCCTCAATAAAGATACCCAAGAGTTGCACATGTGTCTAATTTTCAAGAATTTTCATCTCACATTTCTTTCCTCGCTTCATCATTCCCTTAATGTAATTGAAAAAATGTAGATGTAATTGTGTACCAGAGAGTCACTCGGCTCTCAGTCTCCCTCGGTTTAATAAAACATTATTTTCCGGCTTCAGCCTCACTCAAGCGCAGTTTCTCGAGGTTTGTTTAAAACAATGTTTGGCTACAGACTCGGTAAAGCGTAGTTCTCCAGTGTTTATTAAACCACTTTCCGACCTCATTCTCGGTAAACCAAAGATTTTAAGGTCACAGTTAAACCAGTGTTTATTAAAAGAGTTTCCGATCTCATTCTCGGTAAACCAAAGATTTTAAGGTCACAGTTAAACCAGTGTTTATTAAAAGAGTTTCCGATCTCATTCTCGATAAACCAAAGATTTTCAGAGGCTTATTAGAGCAAGTTTCAGGTCACAGTTACAGAGCTCATTCTCTAATAATTCGCTGAGAACAACATGGACGACAACAGTGGAAAAACCCACTTAGGAAAACCCATTAAGATGATAAGTGTGTGTGTGAGTGTGTGTGTGTGCGTGTGTGTGCGTATGTGTATGTGTGTGTGTGTGTGTGTGTGTGTGTGTGTGTGTGTGTGTGTGTGTGTGTGTGTGCGTGTGTGTGTGTGTATGTATGATTGTGTGTGTGCGTGTGCGTGTGTGTGTGCATGTGTGTGTGTGTGTGTGAGGGCCGACAGGAGGATGGTCCTAGAAGACTGGAAGATGGTTCTAGAAGACAGGAGGATGGGCCTAGAAGACAGGAGGAAGGTCCTAGAAGACAGGAGGAAGGTCCTAGAAGACAGGAGGATGGTCCTAGAAGACAGGAGGATGGGCCTAGAAGACAGGAGGAACGTCCTAGAAGACAGGAGGATGGTCCTAGAAGACAGGAGGATGGTCCTAGAAGACAGGAGGATGTGCCTACAAGAGAGGATGATGGGCCTAGAGGACAGGAGAATGGTCCTAGAAGACAAGAGGATGGTCCTAGAAGAGAGGAGGATGGTTCTAGAAAACAGGAGGATGGTCCTAGAAGACAGAAGGATGGTCCTAGAAGACAGGAGGATGGTCCTAGAAGGCAGGAGGATGGTCCTAGAAGACGAGAGGATGGTCCTAGAAGACAGAAGGATGGTCCTAAAAAACAGGAGGATGGTCCTAGAAGACAGGAGGATGGTCCTAGAAGGCATGAGGATGGTCCTAGAAGACAGGAGGATGGGCCTAGAAGACAGGAGGATGGGCCGAGAAGACAGGAGGATGGGCCTAGAAGACAAGGGGATGGGCCTAGAAGACAGGTGGATAGGCCAAGAAGACAGAAAGATGGGCCTAGAAGACAGGAGGATGGTCTAAAATACAGGAGGATGGTCCTAGAAGACAGGAGAATGGTCCTAGAAGACAGGAGGAAGGTCCTAGAAGACAGGAGGATGGTCCTAGAAAACAGGAGGATGGTCCTAGAAGACAGGAGGATGGTCCTAGAAGACAGGAGGATAGTCCTAGAAGACAGGAGGATGGTCCTAGAAGGCAGGAGGATTATTCTAGAAGACAGAAGGATGGTCCCAGAAGACAGGAGGTTGGGCCTAGAAGAGAGGATGATGGGCCTAGAGGACAGGAGAATGGTCCTAGAAGACAAGAGGATGGTCCTAGAAGACAGGAGGATGGTTCTAGAAGACAGGAGGAAGGTCCTAGAAGACAGGAGGATTCTCCTAGAAAACAGGAAGATGGTCCTAGAAAATAGGAGGATGGTCCTAGAAGACAGGAGGATGGTTCTAGAAGAGAGGAGGAAGGTCCTAGAAGACAGAAGGATAGTCCTGGAAAACAGGAGGATGGTCCTAGAAGACAGGAGGATGGTCCTAGAAGACAGGGGGATGGGCCTAGAAGACAGGAGGATGGGACTAGAAGACAGAGGGATAGGCCTAGAAGACAGAAAGATGAGCCTAGACGACAGTAGGAAGGTCCTAGAAGACAGGAGGATGCTCCAAGAAGACAGGAGGATGGGCCTAGAATACAGGAGGATGGGCCTAGAAGAGAGGAGGATGGTCCTAGAAAACAGGAGGATGGTCCTAGAAGACAGGAGGATGGTCCTAGAAGACAGGGGGATGGGCCTAGAAGACAGGTGGATAGGCCTAGAAGACAGAAAGATGGGCCTAGAAGACAGGAGGATGGTCCTAGAAGACAGGAGGATGGTCCTAGAAGACAAGAGGATGGTCCAAGAAGACAGGAGGATGGGCCTAGAAGACAGGAGGATTGGCCTAGAAGAGAGGAGGATCGGCCTAGAAGACGGGTGGATGTGCCTAGAAGACAGGAGGATGGTCCTAGAAGACAGGAGGATGGTCCTAGATGACAGGAGGATGGTCCTAGAAGACAGGAGGATGGGCCTAGAAGACAGGAGGATGGGCCTAGAAGACAGGTGGATGGGCCTAAAAGACAGAAAGATGGGTCTAGAAGACAGGAGGATGGGCCTAGAATACAGGAAGATGGGCCTAGAGGACAGGGGGATGGGCGTAGAAGACAGGTAGATGGCTTAGAAGACAATAGAATGGGCCTAGAGGAAGGAAGCACGATAGGAAAGGAAACGAAGGGACAAAAGTGGGAGTGGATTGACAACAGTGGATGATGTTGTCATAGACGGAAAGCAATGGAACAGGTGAGAGCCAGGAATAAATGAAGGAGAAGCAAGTGAGGCAAAAGTAGGGAAAATGAGGCAAGAGAGGGGAGGGGAAGGCAGGGGGATAAGTGAAGGAAGAGAGGAGGGAAAATGTATGAAGGGACGGTGGGAAGGGGCGGTGGGAAGGGGCGGTGAGAAGGGACGGTGGGAAGGGGCCGTGGGAAGGGGCGGTGAGAAGGGACGGTGGGATGGGGCGGTGTGAAGGGACGGTGGGAAGGGGCCGTGGGAAGGGACGGTGGGAAGGGACGGTGAGAAGGGACGGTGAGAAGGGACGGTGGGAAGGGGCCGTGGGAAGGGACGGTGAGAAGGGACGGTGGGAAGGGGCCGTGGGAAGGGACGGTGAGAAGGGACGGTGGGAAGGGACGGTGAGAAGGGACGGTGAGAAGGGACGGTGAGAAGGGACGGTGGGAAGGGGCGGTGGGGAGGGACGATGGGAAGGGACGGTGGGAAGGGACGGTGAGAAGGGACGGTGGGAAGGGACGGTGAGAAGGGACGGTGGGAAGGGACGGTGAGAAGGGACGGTGGGAAGGGGCCGTGGGAAGGGACGGTGGGAAGGGACGGTGAGAAGGGACGGTGGGAAGGGGCCGTGGGAAGGGACGGTGAGAAGGGACGGTGGGAAGGGCCCATGGGAAGGGGCGGTGAGAAGGGACGGTGGGAAGGGGCCGTGGGAAGGGACGGTGAGAAGGGACGGTGAGAAGGGACGGTGAGAAGGGACGGTGGGAAGGGGCCGTGGGAAGGGACGGTGAGAAGGGACGGTGGGAAGGGACGGTGGGAAGGGGCCGTGGGAAGGCAAGAAAAGTGATCACTTAGATTTCGTTTGGTTTTCTTCCAGTTTTTGTTCTGTCTATCTGTTCTCTTCTTCATGTTTCTTGTCTATGTTATTTTTCGATCAAAATGTTCTCCAATTTATATGCTTCTGTTCAACGTTCTTCTGTCTACTTGTTCTCGCCTTTGTTTCTTTTCTAAGTTGTTCTTCTATCTACCTGTTCCCTTGTTTATATGTTTCTGTCTAATGCTGTTCTTCTGTCTACCTGTTCTCGTGTTTATGTTTCTCTCTTATTTTTCCTCCGTACTTATCTCTCTTATCTCATTTATTTAGCATTATATTTACTTAAAGAAGTGTGAAAGCGAGGAACGATAAAATTAAGAATTAAGGACAAAATGCAAGACAACAAAAAAACCGAATGAGAGAATGAAAGTGTTGGAAGAGGAAAATACAGAAAAGAGGAAATAAACAAGAAAGAAATTCAAAATGGCGGAAGAACGAAGAAGGAGATAGCACAAACAAGCTTAACATGACGTTGAAAGAGAGAGAGAGAAAGAGAGAGAGAAAGAGAGAGAAAGAGAGAGAAAGAGAGAGAGAGAAAAGAGAGAGAGAGAGAAAGAGAGAGAGAGAGAAAGATGGTGGAGAAGACAGGAAGGAGTAAAGGAAGAGAAGAGTGAGAAGACTGAGGGAGGGCAATAGGGATGTGTCGCAGGAGAGCAAGAGAAGTAATGAAGAAAATAATCAGGAAAACGTTTCGCTCATCGCTGAGCTTCACCCTTGGCTGTACAAAACTCTGCATAAGAGCATCTTCCGCAACGCATTGTTCCGGATGCGTTACAAGATTTTTGTCGGGACAGTGTTTCACCCTGTGAAAAGCTTCATAAGGACTCGATAAAGCTCAGTATAGAGCGAAACGTTCTCCTGATAAGAGCTTCCACCACAGCACTTTATTGTGATTCTTTATTTCCTGGTTAATCTCTCCGCTTCTCGCCCAGCAATTTTGACTTCGACTTTCCTATTCCCATTTCTTCATCTCTCTCTCTCTCTCTCTCTCTCTCTCTCTCTCTCTCTCTCTCTCTCTCTCTCTCTCTCTCTCTCTCTCTCTCTCTCTCTCTCTCTCTCTCTCTCTCTCTCCCTCCCTCCCTCCCTCCCTGCTGTTCTATTTCCTATCCTCATCCCCAATTCCCTTTTCTCCAACCTTGCCTTATTCCTCATTCTCAATCCCCTCCGCTTCCATTTCCATTCTCTACACTCATCCTTGTCCTTTCATCTTCTCCAATAAAGTTTCCATTTCCCCCATTCCTGTGTTCCTCATAGCCCATTCCCTTCCTTCTTTCTCTTTTTCAGAACCTGTTATCTCTCAGGGCTGAGGACTTCAGTAGAGAGATCTCTTTGGGAGATACGGACATACTGCTACTGTTTAACAATCTGCCTGATTCCCTAGCTAGCAGGATGTTTATTATTGTAATTGTTATTATTATTAGTAGCAGTAGTAGTAGTATGTTATTATTATTATTATTATTATTATTATTATTGTTGTTGTTGTTGTTGTTGTTGTTGTTGTTGTTATTATTAACAACATTGTTAGTAATAATAATAATTATAATAATAATAATACTATTATTATTATTATTATTATTATTATTATTATTATTATTATTATTATTATTATTATTATTATTATTGTTGTTGTTATTATTAACATCATTGTTAGTAATAATAATTATAATAATAATAATAATAATATTATTATTATTATTATTAATATTATTGTTATAATTAACTTCATCATATTATTCTAATTATTATTATTATTATTATTATTATTATTATTATTATTATTATTATTATCATCATCATTATTATTATTATTATTATTATTATTATTATTATTATTATTATTATTATTATTATTATTATCATCATCATTATTATTATTATTATTATTACGTGAATGTGTGGCTGTGGTGAAGAGAAGGGGAAGAAAGTAAAGGAGCCTGAAAAGAAGGAAAACAGGAGGGAGAAAAGGAAAAAGATGAAGATGGGAAGTAGGAGGAGGAAGAAGAGGAACATGAGAACTGAAAAGAAAAAAAAAGAAATAGTTTGAAGAAAAAGAGAAGGGGGAGTATGAATAAAAGGAAAAGAAGGAAGTAGAGAAGAAAGAAGAGGAAGAGGATGAGGAAAACAAGGAATATCAAGAAAAGGAAGACATGGAAGGTCAGAAGATAAAGTATAAAGAGAAGAACAAGGCAGAAAAAATGAGAAGAGACGGAAGAGGAAGTAGGGAAAGATAAAGGGGGAGGAAAAGAACTAGAGGGAGATATAGGGAAAGGAAAGAAA
Organism: Cherax quadricarinatus; assembly: GCF_038502225.1. NCBI lineage: Eukaryota > Metazoa > Arthropoda > Malacostraca > Decapoda > Parastacidae > Cherax > Cherax quadricarinatus. The sequence goes on from NC_091299.1 coordinate 34,885,028, forward strand.
TGAGGAGAGGATAAGAAAGAGATGAGAGATGACTGAGAAGAAGCATTAAACCTAAGGGCTAGAGATTAAAAAAAAAAGAAGACAGTAATTAAGATAACGAGGTCTCCTCCACGAGCGAAGCGTCACCCACTACTTGTTGAAGGTACCAGGGGTGCCTGTTCCCGCGGCTCGGTGCCAGACCAGGGGGTCTCTGACTGCTCATGTGATCACTCAGGCTGTTGGTGTTGAGAGCACACAGGCCATTATAATCAAAAGTTGGAAATTCTCCTCCACCCCTCTCACCAAAAAAAAAAAAAATGCCTCAAAAAACGAAGAATAAAAACTTAATAATATCGTGGTTGAAATAACTCACAAAAAAACCTTACCTAGTAGAGACACCTAATGACGACGTTTCGGTCCCTCCTGAACCATTGTCATGTCACATTTGGGGAGAGAAAAGTTGTGACTTGGCCTAAACTTTGTCACAAGGTTTCTCTTCTAAGTTCAGGGTTTCTGGAGCAATACTTGGCAAAAAAAGTGAAAATACTTTAAAATATCAAGAGTGACCGGAAACAGACAGAGGCGTGTGTGTGTTTTGGTAACTGCCTCTAGCAATGAAGAATCCTGAAACGATTCAATATTTACCCCTTATTGAATTATCTCTTGTTGGACTCTTTTTGGACTCTTGTTGGACTCTTGTTGGACTCTTGCTTGTCAGAGGGAGTGTGCTTTGTATTGCCTGCCAGGCCTCTTGCTGGCTGCCCTCCTCATACCAAGTCATCACAGTGAGCTGATTTGCTGGTGTCGCTGGTGTTTCTACTCCTCTGTCTCACTCACACACTCACTTGCTGCAATGCATTGAGGCATCTGCAGTTGAGTGGTTTAAGGCGTCATGTTGGGCAAATTATATATATATATATATATATATATATATATATATATATATATATATATATATATATATATATATATATATATATATATATATATGTATATGTGTGTGTGTGTGTGTGTGTGTGTGTGTGTGTGTGTGTGTGTGTGTGTGTGTGTGTGTGTGTGTGTGTGTGTGTATGTATGTATGTATGTATGTATGTATGTATGTATGTATCTATGTATGTATGTATAAGGACGTTAACATAGTGAAACATTGATAAATAAGAGTACCTTTTCCCCATCTTCGTTTTATTTTGTACTTCATGATTTGTATTTACCATTGTCTAATTACTATTATTTTACTATCTTTGTCTCCTGCATCTGACAGTAGCAGATAGTCTACCATCCAGATAGTAGTAAAGAGACGTCCGCCCAGACAGTAGTAAATAGTTATCTGTCAGTGATGTTATTCTTGCTCAGTTGGTTAATGGGGTTTAAAACCTTTCGACACTAAGATTATTATGGCTACACCTCACTTGTTCTTCACCAGTCAAGAATATTTTCGTCTCTGTGAGAGGGATTCCACTCTTAGTACACTGAAAGGCATACACCTCTCGGTGTACATAATCTTGTATTATTATTATTATTATTATTATTATTATTATTATTATTATTATTATTATTATTGTTATTATTATTATTATTATTATTATTATTATTATTATTATTATTATTATTATTATTATTATTATTATTTGTATTAACACATCGGCCGATTCCCACCAAGGCAGGGTGGTCCGAAAAAGAAAAACTTTCATCATTCATTCCATCACTGTCTTGCCAAAGGGGTACTTTACACTATAGTTTATATAACTGCAACATGAACACTGTGTAAGCACTGTACTTCCCATCTCCAGGATTCAAGTCCGGCCTGCCCCGGTTTCCCTGAATCCCTTCATAAATGTTACTTTGCTCACACTCCAACAGCACATCAACTACTAAAAACCATTTGTCTCCATACACTCCCATCAAATATGCTCACGCATGCTTGCTGGAAGTCCAAGGCTCTCACACACAAAACCTCCTTTACCCCAACATTTCCTAGGCCGACCCCTACCCCACCTTCCCTCCACTACAGATTTATACACTCTAGAAGTCATTCTGTTTCGTACCATTCTCTCTACATGTCCGAACCACCTCAACAACCCTTCCTCAGCCCTTTGGACAACAGTTTTGGCAATCCCGCACCTCCTCCTAACTTCCAAACTACGAATTCTCTGCATTATATTCACACCACACATTGCTCTCAGACATGACATCTCCACTGCCTCCAGCCTTCTTCTCACTGCAACATTCATTATTATTATTATTATTATTATTATTATTATTATTATTATTATTATTATTATTATTATTATTATTATTATTATTATTATTATTATTATTATTATTTTATTAATAATAATAATAATAATAACAATTATTATTATTATAATTATTACTATTATTAGTATTATTATTATTATTGTAATATATTTCATCACGTCACATATCACATTCCTCGTCAATATCTTTTTAGTTTAATTTTTCAAATATATTTTTTTCCTCCACTGGCTGTTTTTTTGTGTTCCATCTACGTCTCTCCCCCAAGGAATTTTCCAATCATATTTTGCCCAAATTTTTGTCCATGAATATCTTCCCGTTTTCCGTCCTCTACCATGAATGGACCGACCCCTCGGTTCCCCTTGGTCCCTACCCACCCAGAGGGGACGCTATTTTTATCCAGAGGAGTAATTTTCCCCTCGGATTTTTTCCTCGCTTCGTTTCTACCATTTAAAGGAGGAAAAATCTAGTGATATATTCTTAATCCCATTCGTGATTTATTTTCGTTTTATGTGAAGACAGTTTTTTCATTATTGTATATGTGTACTTTATGGCTCTCTCAGTTTATTCTCCTAGGGATTCAAATTAAATTTACATTTCTATGCTTAATGCTGTCGGAGAAGAGGTATGTGTCTCTCAGTGTATCCACGCCGAGAGACGTGTATTTCTCAGTGTATGCACGCCGAGAGACGTGTATCTCTCAGTGTATGCACGCCGAGAGACGTGTATCTCTCAGTGTATGCACGCCGAGAGACGTGTATCTCTCAGTGTATGAACGCCGAGAGACGTGTATCTCTCAGTGTATGCACGCCGAGAGACGTGTATCTCTCAGTGTATCCACGCCGAGAGACGTGTATAACTCTCAGTGCATACACACAGAAATGTATGTATCTTTCGAGGTGTATCAGTCCTGTGGATGGTAGCGCAGGAGCACACGTATACACAAATGGCCTAGAAATAGGCCCCAAAATGGTTAACTGGAATACTTCTGGATTTATAACTACATCTATCTTATCTGCTGCAAACAAATTTAGGTTATTTGCTTAATTAATATGTCTGGTAGCTTATTTTCATTAATGAGATACCTTGACATATCACATGTTATTATACCATCTCTGTCTACTTTCCTCAGTAAGTGAACAATGAAGGAAGCTGCCCCATAGACATACATTTCTACGTTCATGGTACCATAGTGAGTGATAAATCTATTCAGGCATCTAACTGTATTCCTATAAATTTCACGTTCATAATTTATTTCTCGCTTAATATTTGTGATGCAAGACAAAGGTATGCCAGAGTCTATATAATCCTTCAAGGCACTTTTAGTATGTGATGGAATCAATCAAAGTTATACACTAATTGTCTTTTCTCTGATTTTCTAGTATGTATATCTGGCTCCTTCAATAACCACGTTGTAAGTCATTATATATGTCAAGTGACTATAATGATGATATTCAGTCAGTAACAATCTACGAGTAAAGCTCAGTGTCATAAGTAAATTTTAAGGTCATTAGGTTGGCGAACAATTCGGTATTCAGTGTAGTCGCCTAGTTATTATTAATTCTTATACCTAACTCAAACATGGTTGCTGTAGTTGTTATCCAGGGAGGCGGCAACAAGAACAGACGCAGTACTGTCAATGGACTCCTGCTTAGATTCATCGGTGTATAATTTGTGCTATATTATTGCTAACAGTTAAGCGAGAAATTTCTTCTTGATCAATTGCCTTTGCAAGTGATTAAAGGAAGGGATTACTAGTGATGAGCTTCTTGGGAGCGGCTTTCTGATATAACATATTAAATGAATACATCTTCCATGGAGGAGTGAATTGCTGTTGTTGTCTATAGAGATACAGTTCGTGCAGGCAATAAAACGTAATATAATTACGTGTTTTCACGACTCTTATAGATTTATATTTATTTACTTCTAGACATTTAGAAAGATTTGCACTGACAGTGTC